>NW_026711666.1:0-98315 GCF_026419965.1 Kogia breviceps | reverse complement strand
TGTGGAGAAGTGCATACCCTCTAGGTTAAGTGGGACTTTGCCGCCAGCCGCGGCGGGTCCTCAAAGTGTAGCAACAACCGACGAGAGGGGGTAGGGAACTGAACGCACCAAGGTATGGGATCAGAAGGGCACAAGCAACTGACGCTTGCAAGGCAAGTTTAATAACAAAGCATAGCCGTATATATACCCCTAAAGCAGGGAATTTGCTTCGTCACGCCTTATCGGCATCAGCTGGTTGGTTGGCTTCTCGGCTTAGTCACACCTTATCAGCATCAGCTGGTTGGTTGGCTGCTCGGCTTCTCCCTCAAAGGCACCAATTTCCCCTCCAGGGTTGCTTTTCCTAGCTTTAGGGAACAACCAGGGACTCCCAGTAACTGAGCAGGTCCCTGGAGCGATTTGGCCAAAGACCATCTCCTTTTGTATGTTCATACCATAAAGTCCAGGATGCATACCAAGGAGAGTACAGTCGGGCCCTGAGGCTTAGGAGGGTCTCAGTGGCGCCTTCCTCAGAGGGCAATGCTCGCCAGAGGACTTCACCTGGTAAGAGGCACTAATGGGAACAGAATGGAGGTGCCTTTACAAGGTAAACACTGAGTTACGATATGATCCAGCAGGCCCACTCCTGGGCCTATAACCTAAGAACGAAGACAGAAGTGGAAAGACACAGGCAGGCAAATCTGCATTGCAGGAGTATTACAATAGCCAGGACATGGAAGCAAGCAGAAAGTCCATCAACAGATGAGTGGACAAAGAAGAACAGGGACCTGAGCAGATGGAATATTAGCCAAGGAACAAAAGGAAACAATGCCATCAACAGCACCATCGGTGAGGCTAGAGTTCATCACGCACCTTGCAGTAAGTCACAGAGCGAAAGATACATAGCCTACGATATCACTTATAGGTGTTCCCTAAAAATTGATATCACTGAAGATATTTCCACAGAGAAAGGCAATCACAGATGCAATAAACAGATTTATGGTTCACCCATGGACAGGTGTGAGAATTGTGTACATTAGGAAATTGGGTTTAAGAGAGAGATACAAACACACGTGAAATACAAAATCACCAAAGGCCTACGGAATACCAAGAGAAGAGTACTCAACATTGTGTCATAAGCTACATGGGAAAAGGATCCAAAGAAGACTAGATACGTGTTTATGTGTAAAAGAGCCACATCTTTCACACCTACAACAAGCAAAACATTGTAATCAAACTTGCTGTGAGAAACAATAAACATTGAATTAAAAAACGAACAAGTCAGTCGTGAGGCACAATCATAAGGGGCTTTTTCCTGGCACAGTCCATTCTAATTGACAACCGAGAATACGACTTCCACGGAGGCTCTGTTGCCCGAGTAACCAGGTTTGGTAAAGGAGACCTGCTGCCGCCTTGTGGCCGTTTCTCAAAACAGCAGCTTTAAACCCAGTGCTAATGGTCACTTGATATTCAAAATCATTGCAGGCCTATAAATGACACCTGCCCTCAAAAACGATTCTTGGGTCGTCAATCGAGGAAAAAAACTCAAAAGATGTGCACACTTCAAAACGACAATTTCAAGAGGCATATTTTGCACACATTTTGTCTTCTCTTTCTTTCTTTCTCTTGTGATAAATAAAAGGGCATGGAAAAATGCTCAACATCAGGAATTAATAAAGCCATGCAAATCCAGTCGACAGAAACGTTCACCCACCGTCGTCAGAATGATCATCAGCCACAGAGTCTACAAAGAATAAATGCTCAAGGTGTTTTAGAGAACTCTGTGCCCTCTAGCGGCCGCTGGGACGTAACCTGGGAACAGCTAGTAGTGAGAACACCGTGGAGGTGCACTGAAAGGTAAAAATTGAGCTAACCTGTAATCGGGTAGGCCCACTGATGGGCCTATCTCCCGAGTAGACCAAAATCAAAAAGACACAGGCTGGCCATCCTGCACTGCAGCAACATGTACCATCGCCAAGACTTGGAAGAAACCCAAATGTCCATCAACAGAACAATGCACCAAGAAGAAGGGGGCCCATGTGCACAATGGAACATGAGCCACGGAAGAGCATGCAACAGTGCCGCTGGCACCACCGTAGAAGGATCTAGAGATACCCACCCAAAAGGAAGTACGAAAGAAACCGAAATAGAAATATCCTATGACATCACTTATAGCTGTTACTTCAACATTGATACCCATGAAGTCATTTCCAAGAGAAGGCCGTGCATAGATGCAGAAAACCAACTATGCTTAACCAAGTGGAAAGGTGTAAGGAATGTATGAATTTGGATATGGGGGTTTACAGACATGTACTGATACATATGAAATATATAATCACAAAATACCTAAGGAATACCAGGAGAGGTCGACTCAACACTCTGTAATAACCTACACGGGAAAGGATCCAAAGATGAATAGATTGATACATACATATGATGAACCAGATGCAGTACACCTAGAACACACACCACATTTTTATCCAATTGGCTGTGATACTAGATAACAATTAAATTTTAAAAAACACACAAGAAGTAAGGAGATATAAGCTCTTGGGGGTTTGCCCTGACACACTGCACTCTCATTTGCAGCCTACTAACACAATTTCCAGGAAGCCTCTGTTGCAGGAAAACCCAGAGTTGGAAATGGAGAAATGCTGCCGCCTTGTGGCCGTTTCCCGCAAGAGCGGCTTCAAACGCATAGCTATGGGTCACTTAACATTCATAAGGACTCAGGCCTCTAAAAGACACCTGCCCTCAAAAAAAAAAAATGTCCTGAGCTCGGCCGTGGCCAAAAAAATTCAAAGCAATCAAATGTGTCAAAGAGATAGTATGATAGAGGTAAGTTTTACTCACTCTTTATCAAAAAAAGGAAAATGGAGAAAAGCTCAACATCAGGAATCATCAGACTCCTCTAACCTACAAAAAGCTTTCAGCTCACCCAAGTTAACTACCGTCAGCCAAAAGACTACAAACAATAAATGCTGAAGGGGTTTTAGAGAACTCTGTTCCCTCTGTCTGTGGAGGACCTGTCTAGTTGTAACAGCCAATAATGAGAACAGAAAGGGGCTGCGTTTTCAATTAAAAATTGAGCCACCCTTCCATCCAGAACACCCACAGCTGAGCCTCTCACCTGAGAAGACAGGCTGCAAGAGCTGCACTCCACGAGTTTTCACAGTAGCCAAGATACCGAAGCAACCCAAATGTCCATCAACAGATGAATGGATAAGAAGAGCTGGTCCGTGGACACAGTGGACTATTAGCCATGGAAAACAAGGAAACACTGCTCTTTGAGGCACCCGAGATGAGCCTAGAGATCATCACAGAACATGAGTTAAGTCGGAAAGCAAAAGGCATACCGTATGACATCACCTATAGGCGTTATCTAACAGCTGACACAAATGAACATATTTCCACAAAGAAAGACACTCACAGACTTAGAAAGCAAACTAAGCTTATGTAAAATGAAAGGTGGGGGGAATGGATAAATTAAGCTTAGTGTCACCATATGTGTACAAATACGTATTAAATATATATATCAAACAGACTGACCATATAGCAAGGGAGGTCACCAGAACACTCTGCAATAATTTACATGGGAAGAGGATCTGTACAAGAATATATATATATATATATATATATATATATATATATATATATATAAAACGTACAAATGAACCAGATTCTGTACATATAGGACCAACAGTATTCTAATCATTACCCCGATTTAAACAAATTAAAAGAGCGAACAAGAAGTAATGTGACATACACTTCTGGGGTTTTTTCCTGGCACATTCCATTCTAATTGACAACCTGGGAACAGGACTTCCAGAAGGCTCTGCTGCCCTAGTAACCAGATGTGGGAATGTAGCAATGCTGACGCCTTGTGGCCGTTTCCCACAGCAGCAGCTTTAAAGTCAGTGCTAATGGTCACTCAATATTCACACCCATTGCAGGCTTGTAAATGACACCTGCCCTCCAAAACAAAATCCTGGGGTCGAAAATCGACCAAAAAAGTCCAAAGAGGGCAACCTTCCAAGAAGACAATTTCGATAGGTTTATTGTACTCACGGTTTTTTTTTTTCTGTTTTTGTTTAACAGAATAAAAAAAGGCGTGGAAAAATGCTGAACCTTAGGAATTATTAGACACGAAAATACACGTTACAAAAACCTATCATGTCACACGACTCAGCATGGCCAGCAGCAAAACTTCTGCAAACAAGAAATGCTGACGGGGTGGTGAAGAAATGCGTACCCTCGGTTCTAAGTGGGACGTGGTAAGAGCCCCTAAGGAAAACACAGTGGAGTTGCCTGGAAAGGGTCAACATTGAGCGACCGTTCAATCAAGCATAGCCACTGCTGGGTCTATCACCTGAGAGGATGAGAATCACAAAGACACGGGCTGGCAATCCTGCAATCCAGCAATGTTTACCATAGCCAACACTTGGAAGCAATGAAAATGCCCAGCCACAGAGGAATGCAGAAAGGAGCAGTGGCCCATGGACACAATGGAAGAGTACTCCAGTGAAAAGTAGAAATTCCATTTTAAAAACAGATATAAGTAAGGAGACATCAGCTTTGGGGGGTTTCTCCAGACACATCCCACCGTCATTGATAACCAAGGAACACCACTGGCAGGAAGGCCTGTTTCACTAGTTACCAGAGTGGGAAACGCAGAAATGCTGCAGCCCTGTGGCCGTTACCTGCAACGGCAGCTTGAAAACCCGTGCTAATGGTCACTTCGTGTGCACAAGTCCTGGAGGGCTGTCAATGAAACCTGCCCTCAAAATGTCTTGAGGGAGGTAGTGGCCAAAATATTTCAAAAGGCGGCACATAGTTCAAGAAAAGAATGTGATGAGGTAAGCTACACACACAGTTTGAAGAAAAAAAGGGCATCCCTGAAAGCTCAATTTCAAGGCTTTATGAGACGCATGCAAATGCAACCACAGAGGTATCGGCTCACACCAGTCAGAAGAACCATCAGCAACAAGACTACCAACAATTCATGCTGAAGGGGTTGTGGAGAAGTGCATACCCTCTAGGTTAAGTGGGACTTTGCCGCCAGCCGCGGCGGGTCCTCAAAGTGTAGCAACAACCGACGAGAGGGGGTAGGGAACTGAACGCACCAAGGTATGGGATCAGAAGGGCACAAGCAACTGACGCTTGCAAGGCAAGTTTAATAACAAAGCATAGCCGTATATATACCCCTAAAGCAGGGAATTTGCTTCGTCACGCCTTATCGGCATCAGCTGGTTGGTTGGCTTCTCGGCTTAGTCACACCTTATCAGCATCAGCTGGTTGGTTGGCTGCTCGGCTTCTCCCTCAAAGGCACCAATTTCCCCTCCAGGGTTGCTTTTCCTAGCTTTAGGGAACAACCAGGGACTCCCAGTAACTGAGCAGGTCCCTGGAGCGATTTGGCCAAAGACCATCTCCTTTTGTATGTTCATACCATAAAGTCCAGGATGCATACCAAGGAGAGTACAGTCGGGCCCTGAGGCTTAGGAGGGTCTCAGTGGCGCCTTCCTCAGAGGGCAATGCTCGCCACAGGACTTCACCTGGTAAGAGGCACTAATGGGAACAGAATGGAGGTGCCTTTACAAGGTAAACACTGAGTTACGATATGATCCAGCAGGCCCACTCCTGGGCCTATAACCTAAGAAAGAAGACAGAAGTGGAAAGACACAGGCAGGCAAATCTGCATTGCAGGAGTATTACAATAGCCAGGACATGGAAGCAAGCAGAAAGTCCATCAACAGATGAGTGGACAAAGAAGAACAGGGACCTGAGCAGATGGAATATTAGCCAAGGAACAAAAGGAAACAATGCCATCAACAGCACCATCGGTGAGGCTAGAGTTCATCACGCACCTTGCAGTAAGTCACAGAGCGAAAGATACATAGCCTACGATATCACTTACAGGTGTTCCCTGAAAATTGATATCACTGAAGATATTTCCACAGAGAAAGGCAATCACAGATGCAATAAACAGATTTATGGTTCACCCATGGACAGGTGTGAGAATTGTGTACATTAGGAAATTGGGTTTAAGAGCGAGATACAAACACAGGTGAAATACAAAATCACCAAAGGCCTACGGAATACCAAGAGAAGAGTACTCAACATTGTGTCATAAGCTACATGGGAAAAGGATCCAAAGAAGACTAGATACGTGTTTATGTGTAAAAGAGCCACATCTTTCACACCTACAACAAGCAAAACATTGTAATCAAACTTGCTGTGAGAAAAAATAAACATTGAATTAAAAAACGAACAGGTCAGTCGTGAGACACAAACTTAAGGGGCTTTTTCCTGGCACAGTCCATTCTAATTGACAACCGAGAATACGACTTCCACGGAGGCTCTGTTGCCCGAGTAACCAGGTTTGGTAAAGGAGACCTGCTGCCGCCTTGTGGCCGTTTCTCAAAACAGCAGCTTTAAACCCAGTGCTAATGGTCACTTGATATTCAAAATCATTGCAGGCCTATAAATGACACCTGCCCTCAAAAACAATTCTTGGGTCGTACATCGAGGAAAAAAACTCAAAAGACGTGCACACTTCAAAACGACAATTTCAAGAGGCATATTTTGCGCACATTTTGTCTTCTCTTTCTTTCTTTCTCTTGTGATAAATAAAAGGGCATGGAAAAATGCTCAACATCAGGAATTAATAAAGCCATGCAAATCCAGTCGACAAAAACGTTCACCCACCGTCGTCAGAATGATCATCAGCCACAGAGTCTACAAAGAATAAATGCTCAAGGTGTTTTAGAGAACTCTGTGCCCTCTAGCTGCCGCTGGGACGTAACCTGGGAACAGCTAGTAGTGAGAACACCGTGGAGGTGCGTTGAAAGGTAAAAATTGAGCTAACTGATGGGCCTATCTCCCGAGTAGACCAAAATCAAAAAGACACAGGCTGGCCGTCCTGCACTGCAGCAACATGTACCATCGCCAAGACTTGGAAGAAACCCAAATGTCCATCAACAGAACAATGCACCAAGAAGAAGGGGGCCCATGTGCACAATGGAACATGAGCCACGGAAGAGCATGCAACAGTGCCGCTGGCACCACCGTAGAAGGATCTAGAGATACCCACCCAAAAGGAAGTACGAAAGAAACCGAAATAGAAATATCCTATGACATCACTTATAGCTGTTACTTCAACATTGATACGCATGAAGTCATTTCCAAGAGAAGGCCGTGCATAGATGCAGAAAACCAACTATGCTTAACCAAGTGGAAAGGTGTAAGGAATGTATGAATTTGGATATGGGGGTTTACAGACATGTACTGATACATATGAAATATATAATCACAAAATACCTAAGGAATACCAGGAGAGGTCGACTCAACACTCTGTAATAACCTACACGGGAAAGGATCCAAAGATGAATAGATTGATACATACATATGATGAACCAGATGCAGTACACCTAGAACACACACCACATTTTTATCCAATTGGCTGTGATACTAGATAACAATTAAATTTTAAAAAACACACAAGAAGTAAGGAGATATAAGCTCTTGGGTGTTTGCCCTGACACACTGCACTCTCATTTGCAGCCTACTAACACAATTTCCAGGAAGCCTCTGTTGCAGGAAAACCCAGAGTTGGAAATGGAGAAATGCTGCCGCCTTGTGGCCGTTTCCCGCAAGAGCGGCTTCAAACGCATAGCTATGGTTCACTTAACATTCATAAGGACTCAGGCCTCTAAAAGACACCTGCCCTCAAAAAAAAAAAAAATGTCCTGAGCTCGGCCGTGGCCAAAAAAATTCAAAGCAGGCAAATGTGTCAAAGAGATAGTATGATAGAGGTAAGTTTTACTCACTCTTTATCAAAAAAAGGAAAATGGAGAAAAGCTCAACATCAGGAATCATCAGACTCCTCTAACCTACAAAAAGCTTTCAGCTCACCCAAGTTAACTACCGTCAGCCAAAAGACTACAAACAATAAATGCTGAAGGGGTTTTAGAGAACTCTGTTCCCTCTGTCTGTGGAGGACATGTCTAGTTGTAACAGCCAATAATGAGAACAGAAAGGAGCTGCGTTTTCAATTAAAAATTGAGCCACCCTTCCATCCAGAACACCCACAGCCGAGCCTCTCACCTGAGAAGACAGGCTGCAAGAGCTGCACTCCACGAGTTTTCACAGTAGCCAAGACACCGAAGCAACCCAAATGTCCATCAACAGATGAATGGATAAGAAGAGCTGGTCCGTGGACACAGTGGACTATTAGCCATGGAAAACAAGGAAACACTGCTCTTTGAGGCACCCGAGATGAGCCTAGAGATCATCACAGAACATGAGTTAAGTCGGAAAGCAAAAGGCATACCGTATGACATCACCTATAGGCGTTATCTAACAGCTGACACAAATGAACATATTTCCACAAAGAAAGACACTCACAGACTTAGAAAGCAAACTAAGCTTATGTAAAATGAAAGGTGGGGGGAATGGATAAATTAAGATTAGTGTCACCATATGTGTACAAATACGTATTAAATATATATATCAAACAGACCGACCATATAGCAAGGGAGGTCACCAGAACACTCTGCAATAATTTACATGGGAAGAGGATCTGTACAAGAATATATATATATATATATATATATATATATATATATATATATATATATATAAACGTACAAATGAACCAGATTCTGTACATATAGGACCAACAGTATTCTAATCATTACCCCGATTTAAACAAATTAAAAGAGCGAACAAGAAGTAATGTGACATACACTTCTGGGGTTTTTTCCTGGCACATTCCATTCTAATTGACAACCTGGGAACAGGACTTCCAGAACGCTCTGCTGCCCTAGTAACCAGATGTGGGAATGTAGCAATGCTGACGCCTTGTGGCCGTTTCCCACAGCAGCAGCTTTAAAGTCAGTGCTAATGGTCACTCAATATTCACACCCATTGCAGGCTTGTAAATGACACCTGCCCTCCAAAACAAAATCCTGGGGTCGAAAATCGACCAAAAAAGTCCAAAGAGGGCAACCTTCCAAGAAGACAATTTCGAGAGGTTTATTGTACTCACGGGGTTTTTTTTTCTGTTTTTGTTTAACAGAATAAAAAAAGGCGTGGAAAAATGCTGAACCTTAGGAATTATTAGACACGAAACTACACGTTAAAAAAACCTATCATGTCACACGACTCAGCATGGCCAGCAGCAAAACTTCTGCAAACAAGAAATGCTGACGGGGTGGTGAAGAAATGCGTACCCTCGGTTCTAAGTGGGTCGTGGTAAGAGCCCCTAAGGAAAACACAGTGGAGTTGCCTGGAAAGGGTCAACATTGAGCGACCGTTCAATCAAGCATAGCCACTGCTGGGTCTATCACCTGAGAGGATGAGAATCAAAAAGACACGGGCTGGCAATCCTGCAATCCAGCAATGTTTACCATAGCCAACACTTGGAAGCAATGAAAATGCCCAGCCACAGAGGAATGCAGAAAGGAGCAGTGGCCCATGGACACAATGGAAGAGTACTCCAGTGAAAAGTAGAAATTCCATTTTAAAAACAGATATAAGTAAGGAGACATCAGCTTTGGGGGGTTTCTCCAGACACATCCCACCGTCATTGATAACCAAGGAACACCACTGGCAGGAAGGCCTGTTTCACTAGTTACCAGAGTGGGAAACGCAGAAATGCTGCAGCCCTGTGGCCGTTACCTGCAACGGCAGCTTGAAAACCCGTGCTAATGGTCACTTCGTGTGCACAAGTCCTGGAGGGCTGTCAATGAAACCTGCCCTCAAAATGTCTTGAGGGAGGTAGTGGCCAAAATATTTCAAAAGGCGGCACATAGTTCAAGAAAAGAATGTGATGAGGTAAGCTACACACACAGTTTGAAGAAAAAAAAGGGCATCCCTGAAAGCTCAATTTCAAGGCTTTATGAGACGCATGCAAATCCAACCACAGAGGTATCGGCTCACACCAGTCAGAAGAACCATCAGCAACAAGACTACCAACAATTCATGCTGAAGGGGTTGTGGAGAAGTGCATACCCTCTAGGTTAAGTGGGACTTTGCCGCCAGCCGCGGCGGGTCCTCAAAGTGTAGCAACAACCGACGAGAGGGGGTAGGGAACTGAACGCACCAAGGTATGGGATCAGAAGGGCACAAGCAACTGACGCTTGCAAGGCAAGTTTAATAACAAAGCATAGCCGTATATATACCCCTAAAGCAGGGAATTTGCTTCGTCACGCCTTATCGGCATCAGCTGGTTGGTTGGCTTCTCGGCTTAGTCACACCTTATCAGCATCAGCTGGTTGGTTGGCTGCTCGGCTTCTCCCTCAAAGGCACCAATTTCCCCTCCAGGGTTGCTTTTCCTAGCTTTAGGGAACAACCAGGGACTCCCAGTAACTGAGCAGGTCCCTGGAGCGATTTGGCCAAAGACCATCTCCTTTTGTATGTTCATACCATAAAGTCCAGGATGCATACCAAGGAGAGTACAGTCGGGCCCTGAGGCTTAGGAGGGTCTCAGTGGCGCCTTCCTCAGAGGGCAATGCTCGCCACAGGACTTCACCTGGTAAGAGGCACTAATGGGAACAGAATGGAGGTGCCTTTACAAGGTAAACACTGAGTTACGATATGATCCAGCAGGCCCACTCCTGGGCCTATAACCTAAGAAAGAAGACAGAAGTGGAAAGACACAGGCAGGCAAATCTGCATTGCAGGAGTATTACAATAGCCAGGACATGGAAGCAAGCAGAAAGTCCATCAACAGATGAGTGGACAAAGAAGAACAGGGACCTGAACAGATGGAATATTAGCCAAGGAACAAAAGGAAACAATGCCATCAACAGCACCATCGGTGAGGCTAGAGTTCATCACGCACCTTGCAGTAAGTCACAGAGCGAAAGATACATAGCCTACGATATCACTTATAGGTGTTCCCTGAAAATTGATATCACTGAAGATATTTCCACAGAGAAAGGCAATCACAGATGCAATAAACAGATTTATGGTTCACCCATGGACAGGTATGAGAATTGTGTACATTAGGAAATTGGGTTTAAGAGCGAGATACAAACACAGGTGAAATACAAAATCACCAAAGGCCTACGGAATACCAAGAGAAGAGTACTCAACATTGTGTCATAAGCTACATGGGAAAAGGATCCAAAGAAGACTAGATACGTGTTTATGTGTAAAAGAGCCACATCTTTCACACCTACAACAAGCAAAACATTGTAATCAAACTTGCTGTGAGAAAAAATAAACATTGAATTAAAAAACGAACAGGTCAGTCGTGAGACACAAACTTAAGGGGCTTTTTCCTGGCACAGTCCATTCTAATTGACAACCGAGAATAAGACTTCCACGGAGGCTCTGTTGCCCGAGTAACCAGGTTTGGTAAAGGAGACCTGCTGCCGCCTTGTGGCCGTTTCTCAAAACAGCAGCTTTAAACCCAGTGCTAATGGTCACTTGATATTCAAAATCATTGCAGGCCTATAAATGACACCTGCCCTCAAAAACAATTCTTGGGTCGTACATCGAGGAAAAAAACTCAAAAGACGTGCACACTTCAAAACGACAATTTCAAGAGGCATATTTTGCGCACATTTTGTCTTCTCTTTCTTTCTTTCTCTTGTGATAAATAAAAGGGCATGGAAAAATGCTCAACATCAGGAATTAATAAAGCCATGCAAATCCAGTCGACAAAAACGTTCACCCACCGTCGTCAGAATGATCATCAGCCACAGAGTCTACAAAGAATAAATGCTCAAGGTGTTTTAGAGAACTCTGTGCCCTCTAGCTGCCGCTGGGACGTAACCTGGGAACAGCTAGTAGTGAGAACACCGTGGAGGTGCGTTGAAAGGTAAAAATTGAGCTAACTGATGGGCCTATCTCCCGAGTAGACCAAAATCAAAAAGACACAGGCTGGCCGTCCTGCACTGCAGCAACATGTACCATCGCCAAGACTTGGAAGAAACCCAAATGTCCATCAACAGAACAATGCACCAAGAAGAAGGGGGCCCATGTGCACAATGGAACATGAGCCACGGAAGAGCATGCAACAGTGCCGCTGGCACCACCGTAGAAGGATCTAGAGATACCCACCCAAAAGGAAGTACGAAAGAAACCGAAATAGAAATATCCTATGACATCACTTATAGCTGTTACTTCAACATTGATACCCATGAAGTCATTTCCAAGAGAAGGCCGTGCATAGATGCAGAAAACCAACTATGCTTAACCAAGTGGAAAGGTGTAAGGAATGTATGAATTTGGATATGGGGGTTTACAGACATGTACTGATACATATGAAATATATAATCACAAAATACCTAAGGAATACCAGGAGAGGTCGACTCAACACTCTGTAATAACCTACACGGGAAAGGATCCAAAGATGAATAGATTGATACATACATATGATGAACCAGATGCAGTACACCTAGAACACACACCACATTTTTATCCAATTGGCCGTGATACTAGATAACAATTAAATTTTAAAAAACACACAAGAAGTAAGGAGATATAAGCTCTTGGGGGTTTGCCCTGACACACTGCACTCTCATTTGCAGCCTACTAACACAATTTCCAGGAAGCCTCTGTTGCAGGAAAACCCAGAGTTGGAAATGGAGAAATGCTGCCGCCTTGTGGCCGTTTCCCGCAAGAGCGGCTTCAAACGCATAGCTATGGTTCACTTAACATTCATAAGGACTCAGGCCTCTAAAAGACACCTGCCCTCAAAAAAAAAAAAAAATGTCCTGAGCTCGGCCGTGGCCAAAAAAATTCAAAGCAGGCAAATGTGTCAAAGAGATAGTATGATAGAGGTAAGTTTTACTCACTCTTTATCAAAAAAAGGAAAATGGAGAAAAGCTCAACATCAGGAATCATCAGACTCCTCTAACCTACAAAAAGCTTTCAGCTCACCCAAGTTAACTACCGTCAGCCAAAAGACTACAAACAATAAATGCTGAAGGGGTTTTAGAGAACTCTGTTCCCTCTGTCTGTGGAGGACATGTCTAGTTGTAACAGCCAATAATGAGAACAGAAAGGAGCTGCGTTTTCAATTAAAAATTGAGCCACCCTTCCATCCAGAACACCCACAGCTGAGCCTCTCACCTGAGAAGACAGGCTGCAAGAGCTGCACTCCACGAGTTTTCACAGTAGCCAAGACACCGAAGCAACCCAAATGTCCATCAACAGATGAATGGATAAGAAGAGCTGGTCCGTGGACACAGTGGACTATTAGCCATGGAAAACAAGGAAACACTGCTCTTTGAGGCACCCGAGATGAGCCTAGAGATCATCACAGAACATGAGTTAAGTCGGAAAGCAAAAGGCATACCGTATGACATCACCTATAGGCGTTATCTAACAGCTGACACAAATGAACATATTTCCACAAAGAAAGACACTCACAGACTTAGAAAGCAAACTAAGCTTATGTAAAATGAAAGGTGGGGGGAATGGATAAATTAAGATTAGTGTCACCATATGTGTACAAATACGTATTAAATATATATATCAAACAGACCGACCATATAGCAAGGGAGGTCACCAGAACACTCTGCAATAATTTACATGGGAAGAGGATCTGTACAAGAATATATATATATATATATATATATATATAAAACGTACAAATGAACCAGATTCTGTACATATAGGACCAACAGTATTCTAATCATTACCCCGATTTAAACAAATTAAAAGAGCGAACAAGAAGTAATGTGACATACACTTCTGGGGTTTTTTCCTGGCACATTCCATTCTAATTGACAACCTGGGAACAGGACTTCCAGAACGCTCTGCTGCCCTAGTAACCAGATGTGGGAATGTAGCAATGCTGACGCCTTGTGGCCGTTTCCCACAGCAGCAGCTTTAAAGTCAGTGCTAATGGTCACTCAATATTCACACCCATTGCAGGCTTGTAAATGACACCTGCCCTCCAAAACAAAATCCTGGGGTCGAAAATCGACCAAAAAAGTCGAAAGAGGGCAACCTTCCAAGAAGACAATTTCGAGAGGTTTATTGTACCCACGGGGTTTTTTTTTCTGTTTTTGTTTAACAGAATAAAAAAAGGCGTGGAAAAATGCTGAACCTTAGGAATTATTAGACACGAAACTACACGTTAAAAAAACCTATCATGTCACACGACTCAGCATGGCCAGCAGCAAAACTTCTGCAAACAAGAAATGCTGACGGGGTGGTGAAGAAATGCGTACCCTCGGTTCTAAGTGGGACGTGGTAAGAGCCCCTAAGGAAAACACAGTGGAGTTGCCTGGAAAGGGTCAACATTGAGCGACCGTTCAATCAAGCATAGCCACTGCTGGGTCTATCACCTGAGAGGATGAGAATCAAAAAGACACGGGCTGGCAATCCTGCAATCCAGCAATGTTTACCATAGCCAACACTTGGAAGCAATGAAAATGCCCAGCCACAGAGGAATGCAGAAAGGAGCAGTGGCCCATGGACACAATGGAAGAGTACTCCAGTGAAAAGTAGAAATTCCATTTTAAAAACAGATATAAGTAAGGAGACATCAGCTTTGGGGGGTTTCTCCAGACACATCCCACCGTCATTGATAACCAAGGAACACCACTGGCAGGAAGGCCTGTTTCACTAGTTACCAGAGTGGGAAACGCAGAAATGCTGCAGCCCTGTGGCCGTTACCTGCAACGGCAGCTTGAAAACCCGTGCTAATGGTCACTTCGTGTGCACAAGTCCTGGAGGGCTGTCAATGAAACCTGCCCTCAAAATGTCTTGAGGGAGGTAGTGGCCAAAATATTTCAAAAGGCGGCACATAGTTCAAGAAAAGAATGTGATGAGGTAAGCTACACACACAGTTTGAAGAAAAAAAGGGCATCCCTGAAAGCTCAATTTCAAGGCTTTATGAGACGCATGCAAATCCAACCACAGAGGTATCGGCTCACACCAGTCAGAAGAACCATCAGCAACAAGACTACCAACAATTCATGCTGAAGGGGTTGTGGAGAAGTGCATACCCTCTAGGTTAAGTGGGACTTTGCCGCCAGCCGCGGCGGGTCCTCAAAGTGTAGCAACAACCGACGAGAGGGGGTAGGGAACTGAACGCACCAAGGTATGGGATCAGAAGGGCACAAGCAACTGACGCTTGCAAGGCAAGTTTAATAACAAAGCATAGCCGTATATATACCCCTAAAGCAGGGAATTTGCTTCGTCACGCCTTATCGGCATCAGCTGGTTGGTTGGCTTCTCGGCTTAGTCACACCTTATCAGCATCAGCTGGTTGGTTGGCTGCTCGGCTTCTCCCTCAAAGGCACCAATTTCCCCTCCAGGGTTGCTTTTCCTAGCTTTAGGGAACAACCAGGGACTCCCAGTAACTGAGCAGGTCCCTGGAGCGATTTGGCCAAAGACCATCTCCTTTTGTATGTTCATACCATAAAGTCCAGGATGCATACCAAGGAGAGTACAGTCGGGCCCTGAGGCTTAGGAGGGTCTCAGTGGCGCCTTCCTCAGAGGGCAATGCTCGCCAGAGGACTTCACCTGGTAAGAGGCACTAATGGGAACAGAATGGAGGTGCCTTTACAAGGTAAACACTGAGTTACGATATGATCCAGCAGGCCCACTCCTGGGCCTATAACCTAAGAACGAAGACAGAAGTGGAAAGACACAGGCAGGCAAATCTGCATTGCAGGAGTATTACAATAGCCAGGACATGGAAGCAAGCAGAAAGTCCATCAACAGATGAGTGGACAAAGAATAACAGGGACCTGAGCAGATGGAATATTAGCCAAGGAACAAAAGGAAACAATGCCATCAACAGCACCATCGGTGAGGCTAGAGTTCATCACGCACCTTGCAGTAAGTCACAGAGCGAAAGATACATAGCCTACGATATCACTTATAGGTGTTCCCTAAAAATTGATATCACTGAAGATATTTCCACAGAGAAAGGCAATCACAGATGCAATAAACAGATTTATGGTTCACCCATGGACAGGTGTGAGAATTGTGTACATTAGGAAATTGGGTTTAAGAGAGAGATACAAACACAGGTGAAATACAAAATCACCAAAGGCCTACGGAATACCAAGAGAAGAGTACTCAACATTGTGTCATAAGCTACATGGGAAAAGGATCCAAAGAAGACTAGATACGTGTTTATGTGTAAAAGAGCCACATCTTTCACACCTACAACAAGCAAAACATTGTAATCAAACTTGCTGTGAGAAACAATAAACATTGAATTAAAAAACGAACAAGTCAGTCGTGAGGCACAATCATAAGGGGCTTTTTCCTGGCACAGTCCATTCTAATTGACAACCGAGAATACGACTTCCACGGAGGCTCTGTTGCCCGAGTAACCAGGTTTGGTAAAGGAGACCTGCTGCCGCCTTGTGGCCGTTTCTCAAAACAGCAGCTTTAAACCCAGTGCTAATGGTCACTTGATATTCAAAATCATTGCAGGCCTATAAATGACACCTGCCCTCAAAAACGATTCTTGGGTCGTCAATCGAGGAAAAAAACTCAAAAGATGTGCACACTTCAAAACGACAATTTCAAGAGGCATATTTTGCACACATTTTGTCTTCTCTTTCTTTCTTTCTCTTGTGATAAATAAAAGGGCATGGAAAAATGCTCAACATCAGGAATTAATAAAGCCATGCAAATCCAGTCGACAGAAACGTTCACCCACCGTCGTCAGAATGATCATCAGCCACAGAGTCTACAAAGAATAAATGCTCAAGGTGTTTTAGAGAACTCTGTGCCCTCTAGCGGCCGCTGGGACGTAACCTGGGAACAGCTAGTAGTGAGAACACCGTGGAGGTGCACTGAAAGGTAAAAATTGAGCTAACCTGTAATCGGGTAGGCCCACTGATGGGCCTATCTCCCGAGTAGACCAAAATCAAAAAGACACAGGCTGGCCATCCTGCACTGCAGCAACATGTACCATCGCCAAGACTTGGAAGAAACCCAAATGTCCATCAACAGAACAATGCACCAAGAAGAAGGGGGCCCATGTGCACAATGGAACATGAGCCACGGAAGAGCATGCAACAGTGCCGCTGGCACCACCGTAGAAGGATCTAGAGATACCCACCCAAAAGGAAGTACGAAAGAAACCGAAATAGAAATATCCTATGACATCACTTATAGCTGTTACTTCAACATTGATACCCATGAAGTCATTTCCAAGAGAAGGCCGTGCATAGATGCAGAAAACCAACTATGCTTAACCAAGTGGAAAGGTGTAAGGAATGTATGAATTTGGATATGGGGGTTTACAGACATGTACTGATACATATGAAATATATAATCACAAAATACCTAAGGAATACCAGGAGAGGTCGACTCAACACTCTGTAATAACCTACACGGGAACGGATCCAAAGTTGAATAGATTGATACATACATATGATGAACCAGATGCAGTACACCTAGAACACACACCACATTTTTATCCAATTGGCTGTGATACTAGATAACAATTAAATTTTAAAAAACACACATGAAGTAAGGAGATATAAGCTCTTGGGGGTTTGCCCTGACACACTGCACTCTCATTTGCAGCCTACTAACACAATTTCCAGGAAGCCTCTGTTGCAGGAAAACCCAGAGTTGGAAATGGAGAAATGCTGCCGCCTTGTGGCCGTTTCCCGCAAGAGCGGCTTCAAACGCATAGCTATGGGTCACTTAACATTCATAAGGACTCAGGCCTCTAAAAGACACCTGCCCTCAAAAAAAAAAAATGTCCTGAGCTCGGCCGTGGCCAAAAAAATTCAAAGCAGGCAAATGTGTCAAAGAGATAGTATGATAGAGGTAAGTTTTACTCACTCTTTATCAAAAAAAGGAAAATGGAGAAAAGCTCAACATCAGGAATCATCAGACTCCTCTAACCTACAAAAAGCTTTCAGCTCACCCAAGTTAACTACCGTCAGCCAAAAGACTACAAACAATAAATGCTGAAGGGGTTTTAGAGAACTCTGTTCCCTCTGTCTGTGGAGGACATGTCTAGTTGTAACAGCCAATAATGAGAACAGAAAGGAGCTGCGTTTTCAATTAAAAATTGAGCCACCCTTCCATCCAGAACACCCACAGCTGAGCCTCTCACCTGAGAAGACAGGCTGCAAGAGCTGCACTCCACGAGTTTTCACAGTAGCCAAGACACCGAAGCAACCCAAATGTCCATCAACAGATGAATGGATAAGAAGAGCTGGTCCGTGGACACAGTGGACTATTAGCCATGGAAAACAAGGAAACACTGCTCTTTGAGGCACCCGAGATGAGCCTAGAGATCATCACAGAACATGAGTTAAGTCGGAAAGCAAAAGGCATACCGTATGACATCACCTATAGGCGTTATCTAACAGCTGACACAAATGAACATATTTCCACAAAGAAAGACACTCACAGACTTAGAAAGCAAACTAAGCTTATGTAAAATGAAAGGTGGGGGGAATGGATAAATTAAGATTAGTGTCACCATATGTGTACAAATACGTATTAAATATATATATCAAACAGACCGACCATATAGCAAGGGAGGTCACCAGAACACTCTGCAATAATTTACATGGGAAGAGGATCTGTACAAGAATATATATATATATATATATATATATATATATATATATATATATATATATATATAAAACGTACAAATGAACCAGATTCTGTACATATAGGACCAACAGTATTCTAATCATTACCCCGATTTAAACAAATTAAAAGAGCGAACAAGAAGTAATGTGACATACACTTCTGGGGTTTTTTCCTGGCACATTCCATTCTAATTGACAACCTGGGAACAGGACTTCCAGAACGCTCTGCTGCCCTAGTAACCAGATGTGGGAATGTAGCAATGCTGACGCCTTGTGGCCGTTTCCCACAGCAGCAGCTTTAAAGTCAGTGCTAATGGTCACTCAATATTCACACCCATTGCAGGCTTGTAAATGACACCTGCCCTCCAAAACAAAATCCTGGGGTCGAAAATCGACCAAAAAAGTCCAAAGAGGGCAACCTTCCAAGAAGACAATTTCGAGAGGTTTATTGTACCCACGGGGTTTTTTTTTCTGTTTTTGTTTAACAGAATAAAAAAAGGCGTGGAAAAATGCTGAACCTTAGGAATTATTAGACACGAAACTACACGTTAAAAAAACCTATCATGTCACACGACTCAGCATGGCCAGCAGCAAAACTTCTGCAAACAAGAAATGCTGACGGGGTGGTGAAGAAATGCGTACCCTCGGTTCTAAGTGGGACGTGGTAAGAGCCCCTAAGGAAAACACAGTGGAGTTGCCTGGAAAGGGTCAACATTGAGCGACCGTTCAATCAAGCATAGCCACTGCTGGGTCTATCACCTGAGAGGATGAGAATCAAAAAGACACGGGCTGGCAATCCTGCAATCCAGCAATGTTTACCATAGCCAACACTTGGAAGCAATGAAAATGCCCAGCCACAGAGGAATGCAGAAAGGAGCAGTGGCCCATGGACACAATGGAAGAGTACTCCTGTGAAAAGTAGAAATTCCATTTTAAAAACAGATATAAGTAAGGAGACATCAGCTTTGGGGGGTTTCTCCAGACACATCCCACCGTCATTGATAACCAAGGAACACCACTGGCAGGAAGGCCTGTTTCACTAGTTACCAGAGTGGGAAACGCAGAAATGCTGCAGCCCTGTGGCCGTTACCTGCAACGGCAGCTTGAAAACCCGTGCTAATGGTCACTTCGTGTGCACAAGTCCTGGAGGGCTGTCAATGAAACCTGCCCTCAAAATGTCTTGAGGGAGGTAGTGGCCAAAATATTTCAAAAGGCGGCACATAGTTCAAGAAAAGAATGTGATGAGGTAAGCTACACACACAGTTTGAAGAAAAAAAGGGCATCCCTGAAAGCTCAATTTCAAGGCTTTATGAGACGCATGCAAATCCAACCACAGAGGTATCGGCTCACACCAGTCAGAAGAACCATCAGCAACAAGACTACCAACAATTCATGCTGAAGGGGTTGTGGAGAAGTGCATACCCTCTAGGTTAAGTGGGACTTTGCCGCCAGCCGCGGCGGGTCCTCAAAGTGTAGCAACAACCGACGAGAGGGGGTAGGGAACTGAACGCACCAAGGTATGGGATCAGAAGGGCACAAGCAACTGACGCTTGCAAGGCAAGTTTAATAACAAAGCATAGCCGTATATATACCCCTAAAGCAGGGAATTTGCTTCGTCACGCCTTATCGGCATCAGCTGGTTGGTTGGCTTCTCGGCTTAGTCACACCTTATCAGCATCAGCTGGTTGGTTGGCTGCTCGGCTTCTCCCTCAAAGGCACCAATTTCCCCTCCAGGGTTGCTTTTCCTAGCTTTAGGGAACAACCAGGGACTCCCAGTAACTGAGCAGGTCCCTGGAGCGATTTGGCCAAAGACCATCTCCTTTTGTATGTTCATACCATAAAGTCCAGGATGCATACCAAGGAGAGTACAGTCGGGCCCTGAGGCTTAGGAGGGTCTCAGTGGCGCCTTCCTCAGAGGGCAATGCTCGCCAGAGGACTTCACCTGGTAAGAGGCACTAATGGGAACAGAATGGAGGTGCCTTTACAAGGTAAACACTGAGTTACGATATGATCCAGCAGGCCCACTCCTGGGCCTATAACCTAAGAACGAAGACAGAAGTGGAAAGACACAGGCAGGCAAATCTGCATTGCAGGAGTATTACAATAGCCAGGACATGGAAGCAAGCAGAAAGTCCATCAACAGATGAGTGGACAAAGAAGAACAGGGACCTGAGCAGATGGAATATTAGCCAAGGAACAAAAGGAAACAATGCCATCAACAGCACCATCGGTGAGGCTAGAGTTCATCACGCACCTTGCAGTAAGTCACAGAGCGAAAGATACATAGCCTACGATATCACTTATAGGTGTTCCCTAAAAATTGATATCACTGAAGATATTTCCACAGAGAAAGGCAATCACAGATGCAATAAACAGATTTATGGTTCACCCATGGACAGGTGTGAGAATTGTGTACATTAGGAAATTGGGTTTAAGAGAGAGATACAAACACACGTGAAATACAAAATCACCAAAGGCCTACGGAATACCAAGAGAAGAGTACTCAACATTGTGTCATAAGCTACATGGGAAAAGGATCCAAAGAAGACTAGATACGTGTTTATGTGTAAAAGAGCCACATCTTTCACACCTACAACAAGCAAAACATTGTAATCAAACTTGCTGTGAGAAACAATAAACATTGAATTAAAAAACGAACAAGTCAGTCGTGAGGCACAATCATAAGGGGCTTTTTCCTGGCACAGTCCATTCTAATTGACAACCGAGAATACGACTTCCACGGAGGCTCTGTTGCCCGAGTAACCAGGTTTGGTAAAGGAGACCTGCTGCCGCCTTGTGGCCGTTTCTCAAAACAGCAGCTTTAAACCCAGTGCTAATGGTCACTTGATATTCAAAATCATTGCAGGCCTATAAATGACACCTGCCCTCAAAAACGATTCTTGGGTCGTCAATCGAGGAAAAAAACTCAAAAGATGTGCACACTTCAAAACGACAATTTCAAGAGGCATATTTTGCACACATTTTGTCTTCTCTTTCTTTCTTTCTCTTGTGATAAATAAAAGGGCATGGAAAAATGCTCAACATCAGGAATTAATAAAGCCATGCAAATCCAGTCGACAGAAACGTTCACCCACCGTCGTCAGAATGATCATCAGCCACAGAGTCTACAAAGAATAAATGCTCAAGGTGTTTTAGAGAACTCTGTGCCCTCTAGCGGCCGCTGGGACGTAACCTGGGAACAGCTAGTAGTGAGAACACCGTGGAGGTGCACTGAAAGGTAAAAATTGAGCTAACCTGTAATCGGGTAGGCCCACTGATGGGCCTATCTCCCGAGTAGACCAAAATCAAAAAGACACAGGCTGGCCATCCTGCACTGCAGCAACATGTACCATCGCCAAGACTTGGAAGAAACCCAAATGTCCATCAACAGAACAATGCACCAAGAAGAAGGGGGCCCATGTGCACAATGGAACATGAGCCACGGAAGAGCATGCAACAGTGCCGCTGGCACCACCGTAGAAGGATCTAGAGATACCCACCCAAAAGGAAGTACGAAAGAAACCGAAATAGAAATATCCTATGACATCACTTATAGCTGTTACTTCAACATTGATACCCATGAAGTCATTTCCAAGAGAAGGCCGTGCATAGATGCAGAAAACCAACTATGCTTAACCAAGTGGAAAGGTGTAAGGAATGTATGAATTTGGATATGGGGGTTTACAGACATGTACTGATACATATGAAATATATAATCACAAAATACCTAAGGAATACCAGGAGAGGTCGACTCAACACTCTGTAATAACCTACACGGGAACGGATCCAAAGTTGAATAGATTGATACATACATATGATGAACCAGATGCAGTACACCTAGAACACACACCACATTTTTATCCAATTGGCTGTGATACTAGATAACAATTAAATTTTAAAAAACACACATGAAGTAAGGAGATATAAGCTCTTGGGGGTTTGCCCTGACACACTGCACTCTCATTTGCAGCCTACTAACACAATTTCCAGGAAGCCTCTGTTGCAGGAAAACCCAGAGTTGGAAATGGAGAAATGCTGCCGCCTTGTGGCCGTTTCCCGCAAGAGCGGCTTCAAACGCATAGCTATGGGTCACTTAACATTCATAAGGACTCAGGCCTCTAAAAGACACCTGCCCTCAAAAAAAAAAAAATGTCCTGAGCTCGGCCGTGGCCAAAAAAATTCAAAGCAGGCAAATGTGTCAAAGAGATAGTATGATAGAGGTAAGTTTTACTCACTCTTTATCAAAAAAAGGAAAATGGAGAAAAGCTCAACATCAGGAATCATCAGACTCCTCTAACCTACAAAAAGCTTTCAGCTCACCCAAGTTAACTACCGTCAGCCAAAAGACTACAAACAATAAATGCTGAAGGGGTTTTAGAGAACTCTGTTCCCTCTGTCTGTGGAGGACATGTCTAGTTGTAACAGCCAATAATGAGAACAGAAAGGAGCTGCGTTTTCAATTAAAAATTGAGCCACCCTTCCATCCAGAACACCCACAGCTGAGCCTCTCACCTGAGAAGACAGGCTGCAAGAGCTGCACTCCACGAGTTTTCACAGTAGCCAAGACACCGAAGCAACCCAAATGTCCATCAACAGATGAATGGATAAGAAGAGCTGGTCCGTGGACACAGTGGACTATTAGCCATGGAAAACAAGGAAACACTGCTCTTTGAGGCACCCGAGATGAGCCTAGAGATCATCACAGAACATGAGTTAAGTCGGAAAGCAAAAGGCATACCGTATGACATCACCTATAGGCGTTATCTAACAGCTGACACAAATGAACATATTTCCACAAAGAAAGACACTCACAGACTTAGAAAGCAAACTAAGCTTATGTAAAATGAAAGGTGGGGGGAATGGATAAATTAAGATTAGTGTCACCATATGTGTACAAATACGTATTAAATATATATATCAAACAGACCGACCATATAGCAAGGGAGGTCACCAGAACACTCTGCAATAATTTACATGGGAATAGGATCTGTACAAGTATATATATATATATATATATATATATATATATATATATATATATATATATATATATATATATATATATAAAACGTACAAATGAACCAGATTCTGTACATATAGGACCAACAGTATTCTAATCATTACCCCGATTTAAACAAATTAAAAGAGCGAACAAGAAGTAATGTGACATACACTTCTGGGGTTTTTTCCTGGCACATTCCATTCTAATTGACAACCTGGGAACAGGACTTCCAGAACGCTCTGCTGCCCTAGTAACCAGATGTGGGAATGTAGCAATGCTGACGCCTTGTGGCCGTTTCCCACAGCAGCAGCTTTAAAGTCAGTGCTAATGGTCACTCAATATTCACACCCATTGCAGGCTTGTAAATGACACCTGCCCTCCAAAACAAAATCCTGGGGTCGAAAATCGACCAAAAAAGTCCAAAGAGGGCAACCTTCCAAGAAGACAATTTCGAGAGGTTTATTGTACTCACGGGTTTTTTTTTTTCTGTTTTTGTTTAACAGAATAAAAAAAGGCGTGGAAAAATGCTGAACCTTAGGAATTATTAGACACGAAAATACACGTTACAAAAACCTATCATGTCACACGACTCAGCATGGCCAGCAACAAAACTTCTGCAAACAAGAAATGCTGACGGGGTGGTGAAGAAATGCGTACCCTCGGTTCTAAGTGGGACGTGGTAAGAGCCCCTAAGGAAAACACAGTGGAGTTGCCTGGAAAGGGTCAACATTGAGCGACCGTTCAATCAAGCATAGCCACTGCTGGGTCTATCACCTGAGAGGATGAGAATCAAAAAGACACGGGCTGGCAATCCTGCAATCCAGCAATGTTTACCATAGCCAACACTTGGAAGCAATGAAAATGCCCAGCCACAGAGGAATGCAGAAAGGAGCAGTGGCCCATGGACACAATGGAAGAGTACTCCAGTGAAAAGTAGAAATTCCATTTTAAAAACAGATATAAGTAAGGAGACATCAGCTTTGGGGGGTTTCTCCAGACACATCCCACCGTCATTGATAACCAAGGAACACCACTGGCAGGAAGGCCTGTTTCACTAGTTACCAGAGTGGGAAACGCAGAAATGCTGCAGCCCTGTGGCCGTTACCTGCAACGGCAGCTTGAAAACCCGTGCTAATGGTCACTTCGTGTGCACAAGTCCTGGAGGGCTGTCAATGAAACCTGCCCTCAAAATGTCTTGAGGGAGGTAGTGGCCAAAATATTTCAAAAGGCGGCACATAGTTCAAGAAAAGAATGTGATGAGGTAAGCTACACACACAGTTTGAAGAAAAAAAGGGCATCCCTGAAAGCTCAATTTCAAGGCTTTATGAGACGCATGCAAATCCAACCACAGAGGTATCGGCTCACACCAGTCAGAAGAACCATCAGCAACAAGACTACCAACAATTCATGCTGAAGGGGTTGTGGAGAAGTGCATACCCTCTAGGTTAAGTGGGACTTTGCCGCCAGCCGCGGCGGGTCCTCAAAGTGTAGCAACAACCGACGAGAGGGGGTAGGGAACTGAACGCACCAAGGTATGGGATCAGAAGGGCACAAGCAACTGACGCTTGCAAGGCAAGTTTAATAACAAAGCATAGCCGTATATATACCCCTAAAGCAGGGAATTTGCTTCGTCACGCCTTATCGGCATCAGCTGGTTGGTTGGCTTCTCGGCTTAGTCACACCTTATCAGCATCAGCTGGTTGGTTGGCTGCTCGGCTTCTCCCTCAAAGGCACCAATTTCCCCTCCAGGGTTGCTTTTCCTAGCTTTAGGGAACAACCAGGGACTCCCAGTAACTGAGCAGGTCCCTGGAGCGATTTGGCCAAAGACCATCTCCTTTTGTATGTTCATACCATAAAGTCCAGGATGCATACCAAGGAGAGTACAGTCGGGCCCTGAGGCTTAGGAGGGTCTCAGTGGCGCCTTCCTCAGAGGGCAATGCTCGCCACAGGACTTCACCTGGTAAGAGGCACTAATGGGAACAGAATGGAGGTGCCTTTACAAGGTAAACACTGAGTTACGATATGATCCAGCAGGCCCACTCCTGGGCCTATAACCTAAGAAAGAAGACAGAAGTGGAAAGACACAGGCAGGCAAATCTGCATTGCAGGAGTATTACAATAGCCAGGACATGGAAGCAAGCAGAAAGTCCATCAACAGATGAGTGGACAAAGAAGAACAGGGACCTGAACAGATGGAATATTAGCCAAGGAACAAAAGGAAACAATGCCATCAACAGCACCATCGGTGAGGCTAGAGTTCATCACGCACCTTGCAGTAAGTCACAGAGCGAAAGATACATAGCCTACGATATCACTTATAGGTGTTCCCTGAAAATTGATATCACTGAAGATATTTCCACAGAGAAAGGCAATCACAGATGCAATAAACAGATTTATGGTTCACCCATGGACAGGTGTGAGAATTGTGTACATTAGGAAATTGGGTTTAAGAGCGAGATACAAACACAGGTGAAATACAAAATCACCAAAGGCCTACGGAATACCAAGAGAAGAGTACTCAACATTGTGTCATAAGCTACATGGGAAAAGGATCCAAAGAAGACTAGATACGTGTTTATGTGTAAAAGAGCCACATCTTTCACACCTACAACAAGCAAAACATTGTAATCAAACTTGCTGTGAGAAAAAATAAACATTGAATTAAAAAACGAACAGGTCAGTCGTGAGACACAAACTTAAGGGGCTTTTTCCTGGCACAGTCCATTCTAATTGACAACCGAGAATACGACTTCCACGGAGGCTCTGTTGCCCGAGTAACCAGGTTTGGTAAAGGAGACCTGCTGCCGCCTTGTGGCCGTTTCTCAAAACAGCAGCTTTAAACCCAGTGCTAATGGTCACTTGATATTCAAAATCATTGCAGGCCTATAAATGACACCTGCCCTCAAAAACAATTCTTGGGTCGTACATCGAGGAAAAAAACTCAAAAGACGTGCACACTTCAAAACGACAATTTCAAGAGGCATATTTTGCGCACATTTTGTCTTCTCTTTCTTTCTTTCTCTTGTGATAAATAAAAGGGCATGGAAAAATGCTCAACATCAGGAATTAATAAAGCCATGCAAATCCAGTCGACAAAAACGTTCACCCACCGTCGTCAGAATGATCATCAGCCACAGAGTCTACAAAGAATAAATGCTCAAGGTGTTTTAGAGAACTCTGTGCCCTCTAGCTGCCGCTGGGACGTAACCTGGGAACAGCTAGTAGTGAGAACACCGTGGAGGTGCGTTGAAAGGTAAAAATTGAGCTAACTGATGGGCCTATCTCCCGAGTAGACCAAAATCAAAAAGACACAGGCTGGCCGTCCTGCACTGCAGCAACATGTACCATCGCCAAGACTTGGAAGAAACCCAAATGTCCATCAACAGAACAATGCACCAAGAAGAAGGGGGCCCATGTGCACAATGGAACATGAGCCACGGAAGAGCATGCAACAGTGCCGCTGGCACCACCGTAGAAGGATCTAGAGATACCCACCCAAAAGGAAGTACGAAAGAAACCGAAATAGAAATATCCTATGACATCACTTATAGCTGTTACTTCAACATTGATACGCATGAAGTCATTTCCAAGAGAAGGCCGTGCATAGATGCAGAAAACCAACTATGCTTAACCAAGTGGAAAGGTGTAAGGAATGTATGAATTTGGATATGGGGGTTTACAGACATGTACTGATACATATGAAATATATAATCACAAAATACCTAAGGAATACCAGGAGAGGTCGACTCAACACTCTGTAATAACCTACACGGGAAAGGATACAAAGATGAATAGATTGATACATACATATGATGAACCAGATGCAGTACACCTAGAACACACACCACATTTTTATCCAATTGGCTGTGATACTAGATAACAATTAAATTTTAAAAAACACACAAGAAGTAAGGAGATATAAGCTCTTGGGGGTTTGCCCTGACACACTGCACTCTCATTTGCAGCCTACTAACACAATTTCCAGGAAGCCTCTGTTGCAGGAAAACCCAGAGTTGGAAATGGAGAAATGCTGCCGCCTTGTGGCCGTTTCCCGCAAGAGCGGCTTCAAACGCATAGCTATGGGTCACTTAACATTCATAAGGACTCAGGCCTCTAAAAGACACCTGCCCTCAAAAAAAAAAAAATGTCCTGAGCTCGGCCGTGGCCAAAAAAATTCAAAGCAGGCAAATGTGTCAAAGAGATAGTATGATAGAGGTAAGTTTTACTCACTCTTTATCAAAAAAAGGAAAATGGAGAAAAGCTCAACATCAGGAATCATCAGACTCCTCTAACCTACAAAAAGCTTTCAGCTCACCCAAGTTAACTACCGTCAGCCAAAAGACTACAAACAATAAATGCTGAAGGGGTTTTAGAGAACTCTGTTCCCTCTGTCTGTGGAGGACATGTCTAGTTGTAACAGCCAATAATGAGAACAGAAAGGAGCTGCGTTTTCAATTAAAAATTGAGCCACCCTTCCATCCAG
The DNA here is from genome assembly GCF_026419965.1 of Kogia breviceps. NCBI lineage: Eukaryota > Metazoa > Chordata > Mammalia > Artiodactyla > Physeteridae > Kogia > Kogia breviceps. Next base: position 70,306 of record NW_026711666.1, on the reverse strand, counting down.
AACACCCACAGCTGAGCCTCTCACCTGAGAAGACAGGCTGCAAGAGCTGCACTCCACGAGTTTTCACAGTAGCCAAGACACCGAAGCAACCCAAATGTCCATCAACAGATGAATGGATAAGAAGAGCTGGTCCGTGGACACAGTGGACTATTAGCCATGGAAAACAAGGAAACACTGCTCTTTGAGGCACCCGAGATGAGCCTAGAGATCATCACAGAACATGAGTTAAGTCGGAAAGCAAAAGGCATACCGTATGACATCACCTATAGGCGTTATCTAACAGCTGACACAAATGAACATATTTCCACAAAGAAAGACACTCACAGACTTAGAAAGCAAACTAAGCATATGTAAAATGAAAGGTGGGGGGAATGGATAAATTAAGATTAGTGTCACCATATGTGTACAAATACGTATTAAATATATATATCAAACAGACCGACCATATAGCAAGGGAGGTCACCAGAACACTCTGCAATAATTTACATGGGAAGAGGATCTGTACAAGAATATATATATATATATATATATATATATATATATATATATATATATATATAAACGTACAAATGAACCAGATTCTGTACATATAGGACCAACAGTATTCTAATCATTACCCCGATTTAAACAAATTAAAAGAGCGAACAAGAAGTAATGTGACATACACTTCTGGGGTTTTTTCCTGGCACATTCCATTCTAATTGACAACCTGGGAACAGGACTTCCAGAACGCTCTGCTGCCCTAGTAACCAGATGTGGGAATGTAGCAATGCTGACGCCTTGTGGCCGTTTCCCACAGCAGCAGCTTTAAAGTCAGTGCTAATGGTCACTCAATATTCACACCCATTGCAGGCTTGTAAATGACACCTGCCCTCCAAAACAAAATCCTGGGGTCGAAAATCGACCAAAAAAGTCCAAAGAGGGCAACCTTCCAAGAAGACAATTTCGAGAGGTTTATTGTACTCACGGGTTTTTTTTTTTCTGTTTTTGTTTAACAGAATAAAAAAAGGCGTGGAAAAATGCTGAACCTTAGGAATTATTAGACACGAAAATACACGTTACAAAAACCTATCATGTCACACGACTCAGCATGGCCAGCAACAAAACTTCTGCAAACAAGAAATGCTGACGGGGTGGTGAAGAAATGCGTACCCTCGGTTCTAAGTGGGACGTGGTAAGAGCCCCTAAGGAAAACACAGTGGAGTTGCCTGGAAAGGGTCAACATTGAGCGACCGTTCAATCAAGCATAGCCACTGCTGGGTCTATCACCTGAGAGGATGAGAATCAAAAAGACACGGGCTGGCAATCCTGCAATCCAGCAATGTTTACCATAGCCAACACTTGGAAGCAATGAAAATGCCCAGCCACAGAGGAATGCAGAAAGGAGCAGTGGCCCATGGACACAATGGAAGAGTACTCCAGTGAAAAGTAGAAATTCCATTTTAAAAACAGATATAAGTAAGGAGACATCAGCTTTGGGGGGTTTCTCCAGACACATCCCACCGTCATTGATAACCAAGGAACACCACTGGCAGGAAGGCCTGTTTCACTAGTTACCAGAGTGGGAAACGCAGAAATGCTGCAGCCCTGTGGCCGTTACCTGCAACGGCAGCTTGAAAACCCGTGCTAATGGTCACTTCGTGTGCACAAGTCCTGGAGGGCTGTCAATGAAACCTGCCCTCAAAATGTCTTGAGGGAGGTAGTGGCCAAACTATTTCAAAAGGCGGCACATAGTTCAAGAAAAGAATGTGATGAGGTAAGCTACACACACAGTTTGAAGAAAAAAAAGGGCAACCCTGAAAGCTCAATTTCAAGGCTTTATGAGACGCATGCAAATCCAACCACAGAGGTATCGGCTCACACCAGTCAGAAGAACCATCAGCAACAAGACTACCAACAATTCATGCTGAAGGGGTTGTGGAGAAGTGCATACCCTCTAGGTTAAGTGGGACTTTGCCGCCAGCCGCGGCGGGTCCTCAAAGTGTAGCAACAACCGACGAGAGGGGGTAGGGAACTGAACGCACCAAGGTATGGGATCAGAAGGGCACAAGCAACTGACGCTTGCAAGGCAAGTTTAATAACAAAGCATAGCCGTATATATACCCCTAAAGCAGGGAATTTGCTTCGTCACGCCTTATCGGCATCAGCTGGTTGGTTGGCTTCTCGGCTTAGTCACACCTTATCAGCATCAGCTGGTTGGTTGGCTGCTCGGCTTCTCCCTCAAAGGCACCAATTTCCCCTCCAGGGTTGCTTTTCCTAGCTTTAGGGAACAACCAGGGACTCCCAGTAACTGAGCAGGTCCCTGGAGCGATTTGGCCAAAGACCATCTCCTTTTGTATGTTCATACCATAAAGTCCAGGATGCATACCAAGGAGAGTACAGTCGGGCCCTGAGGCTTAGGAGGGTCTCAGTGGCGCCTTCCTCAGAGGGCAATGCTCGCCACAGGACTTCACCTGGTAAGAGGCACTAATGGGAACAGAATGGAGGTGCCTTTACAAGGTAAACACTGAGTTACGATATGATCCAGCAGGCCCACTCCTGGGCCTATAACCTAAGAAAGAAGACAGAAGTGGAAAGACACAGGCAGGCAAATCTGCATTGCAGGAGTATTACAATAGCCAGGACATGGAAGCAAGCAGAAAGTCCATCAACAGATGAGTGGACAAAGAAGAACAGGGACCTGAGCAGATGGAATATTAGCCAAGGAACAAAAGGAAACAATGCCATCAACAGCACCATCGGTGAGGCTAGAGTTCATCACGCACCTTGCAGTAAGTCACAGAGCGAAAGATACATAGCCTACGATATCACTTATAGGTGTTCCCTGAAAATTGATATCACTGAAGATATTTCCACAGAGAAAGGCAATCACAGATGCAATAAACAGATTTATGGTTCACCCATGGACAGGTGTGAGAATTGTGTACATTAGGAAATTGGGTTTAAGAGCGAGATACAAACACAGGTGAAATACAAAATCACCAAAGGCCTACGGAATACCAAGAGAAGAGTACTCAACATTGTGTCATAAGCTACATGGGAAAAGGATCCAAAGAAGACTAGATACGTGTTTATGTGTAAAAGAGCCACATCTTTCACACCTACAACAAGCAAAACATTGTAATCAAACTTGCTGTGAGAAAAAATAAACATTGAATTAAAAAACGAACAGGTCAGTCGTGAGACACAAACTTAAGGGGCTTTTTCCTGGCACAGTCCATTCTAATTGACAACCGAGAATACGACTTCCACGGAGGCTCTGTTGCCCGAGTAACCAGGTTTGGTAAAGGAGACCTGCTGCCGCCTTGTGGCCGTTTCTCAAAACAGCAGCTTTAAACCCAGTGCTAATGGTCACTTGATATTCAAAATCATTGCAGGCCTATAAATGACACCTGCCCTCAAAAACAATTCTTGGGTCGTACATCGAGGAAAAAAACTCAAAAGACGTGCACACTTCAAAACGACAATTTCAAGAGGCATATTTTGCGCACATTTTGTCTTCTCTTTCTTTCTTTCTCTTGTGATAAATAAAAGGGCATGGAAAAATGCTCAACATCAGGAATTAATAAAGCCATGCAAATCCAGTCGACAAAAACGTTCACCCACCGTCGTCAGAATGATCATCAGCCACAGAGTCTACAAAGAATAAATGCTCAAGGTGTTTTAGAGAACTCTGTGCCCTCTAGCTGCCGCTGGGACGTAACCTGGGAACAGCTAGTAGTGAGAACACCGTGGAGGTGCGTTGAAAGGTAAAAATTGAGCTAACTGATGGGCCTATCTCCCGAGTAGACCAAAATCAAAAAGACACAGGCTGGCCGTCCTGCACTGCAGCAACATGTACCATCGCCAAGACTTGGAAGAAACCCAAATGTCCATCAACAGAACAATGCACCAAGAAGAAGGGGGCCCATGTGCACAATGGAACATGAGCCACGGAAAAGCATGCAACAGTGCCGCTGGCACCACCGTAGAAGGATCTAGAGATACCCACCCAAAAGGAAGTACGAAAGAAACCGAAATAGAAATATCCTGTGACATCACTTATAGCTGTTACTTCAACATTGATACCCATGAAGTCATTTCCAAGAGAAGGCCGTGCATAGATGCAGAAAACCAACTATGCTTAACCAAGTGGAAAGGTGTAAGGAATGTATGAATTTGGATATGGGGGTTTACAGACATGTACTGATACATATGAAATATATAATCACAAAATACCTAAGGAATACCAGGAGAGGTCGACTCAACACTCTGTAATAACCTACACGGGAAAGGATCCAAAGATGAATAGATTGATACATACATATGATGAACCAGATGCAGTACACCTAGAACACACACCACATTTTTATCCAATTGGCTGTGATACTAGATAACAATTAAATTTTAAAAAACACACAAGAAGTAAGGAGATATAAGCTCTTGGGGGTTTGCCCTGACACACTGCACTCTCATTTGCAGCCTACTAACACAATTTCCAGGAAGCCTCTGTTGCAGGAAAACCCAGAGTTGGAAATGGAGAAATGCTGCCGCCTTGTGGCCGTTTCCCGCAAGAGCGGCTTCAAACGCATAGCTATGGTTCACTTAACTTTCATAAGGACTCAGGCCTCTAAAAGACACCTGCCCTCAAAAAAAAAAAATGTCCTGAGCTCGGCCGTGGCCAAAAAAATTCAAAGCAGGCAAATGTGTCAAAGAGATAGTATGATAGAGGTAAGTTTTACTCACTCTTTATCAAAAAAAGGAAAATGGAGAAAAGCTCAACATCAGGAATCATCAGACTCCTCTAACCTACAAAAAGCTTTCAGCTCACCCAAGTTAACTACCGTCAGCCAAAAGACTACAAACAATAAATGCTGAAGGGGTTTTAGAGAACTCTGTTCCCTCTGTCTGTGGAGGACATGTCTAGTTGTAACAGCCAATAATGAGAACAGAAAGGAGCTGCGTTTTCAATTAAAAATTGAGCCACCCTTCCATCCAGAACACCCACAGCCGAGCCTCTCACCTGAGAAGACAGGCTGCAAGAGCTGCACTCCACGAGTTTTCACAGTAGCCAAGACACCGAAGCAACCCAAATGTCCATCAACAGATGAATGGATAAGAAGAGCTGGTCCGTGGACACAGTGGACTATTAGCCATGGAAAACAAGGAAACACTGCTCTTTGAGGCACCCGAGATGAGCCTAGAGATCATCACAGAACATGAGTTAAGTCGGAAAGCAAAAGGCATACCGTATGACATCACCTATAGGCGTTATCTAACAGCTGACACAAATGAACATATTTCCACAAAGAAAGACACTCACAGACTTAGAAAGCAAACTAAGCTTATGTAAAATTAAAGGTGGGGGGAATGGATAAATTAAGATTAGTGTCACCATATGTGTACAAATACGTATTAAATATATATATCAAACAGACCGACCATATAGCAAGGGAGGTCACCAGAACACTCTGCAATAATTTACATGGGAAGAGGATCTGTACAAGAATATATATATATATATATATATAAAACGTACAAATGAACCAGATTCTGTACATATAGGACCAACAGTATTCTAATCATTACCCCGATTTAAACAAATTAAAAGAGCGAACAAGAAGTAATGTGACATACACTTCTGGGGTTTTTTCCTGGCACATTCCATTCTAATTGACAACCTGGGAACAGGACTTCCAGAACGCTCTGCTGCCCTAGTAACCAGATGTGGGAATGTAGCAATGCTGACGCCTTGTGGCCGTTTCCCACAGCAGCAGCTTTAAAGTCAGTGCTAATGGTCACTCAATATTCACACCCATTGCAGGCTTGTAAATGACACCTGCCCTCCAAAACAAAATCCTGGGGTCGAAAATCGACCAAAAAAGTCCAAAGAGGGCAACCTTCCAAGAAGACAATTTCGAGAGGTTTATTGTACTCACGGGTTTTTTTTTTTCTGTTTTTGTTTAACAGAATAAAAAAAGGCGTGGAAAAATGCTGAACCTTAGGAATTATTAGACACGAAAATACACGTTACAAAAACCTATCATGTCACACGACTCAGCATGGCCAGCAGCAAAACTTCTGCAAACAAGAAATGCTGACGGGGTGGTGAAGAAATGCGTACCCTCGGTTCTAAGTGGGACGTGGTAAGAGCCCCTAAGGAAAACACAGTGGAGTTGCCTGGAAAGGGTCAACATTGAGCGACCGTTCAATCAAGCATAGCCACTGCTGGGTCTATCACCTGAGAGGATGAGAATCAAAAAGACACGGGCTGGCAATCCTGCAATCCAGCAATGTTTACCATAGCCAACACTTGGAAGCAATGAAAATGCCCAGCCACAGAGGAATGCAGAAAGGAGCAGTGGCCCATGGACACAATGGAAGAGTACTCCAGTGAAAAGTAGAAATTCCATTTTAAAAACAGATATAAGTAAGGAGACATCAGCTTTGGGGGGTTTCTCCAGACACATCCCACCGTCATTGATAACCAAGGAACACCACTGGCAGGAAGGCCTGTTTCACTAGTTACCAGAGTGGGAAACGCAGAAATGCTGCAGCCCTGTGGCCGTTACCTGCAACGGCAGCTTGAAAACCCGTGCTAATGGTCACTTCGTGTGCACAAGTCCTGGAGGGCTGTCAATGAAACCTGCCCTCAAAATGTCTTGAGGGAGGTAGTGGCCAAAATATTTCAAAAGGCGGCACATAGTTCAAGAAAAGAATGTGATGAGGTAAGCTACACACACAGTTTGAAGAAAAAAAGGGCATCCCTGAAAGCTCAATTTCAAGGCTTTATGAGACGCATGCAAATCCAACCACAGAGGTATCGGCTCACACCAGTCAGAAGAACCATCAGCAACAAGACTACCAACAATTCATGCTGAAGGGGTTGTGGAGAAGTGCATACCCTCTAGGTTAAGTGGGACTTTGCCGCCAGCCGCGGCGGGTCCTCAAAGTGTAGCAACAACCGACGAGAGGGGGTAGGGAACTGAACGCACCAAGGTATGGGATCAGAAGGGCACAAGCAACTGACGCTTGCAAGGCAAGTTTAATAACAAAGCATAGCCGTATATATACCCCTAAAGCAGGGAATTTGCTTCGTCACGCCTTATCGGCATCAGCTGGTTGGTTGGCTTCTCGGCTTAGTCACACCTTATCAGCATCAGCTGGTTGGTTGGCTGCTCGGCTTCTCCCTCAAAGGCACCAATTTCCCCTCCAGGGTTGCTTTTCCTAGCTTTAGGGAACAACCAGGGACTCCCAGTAACTGAGCAGGTCCCTGGAGCGATTTGGCCAAAGACCATCTCCTTTTGTATGTTCATACCATAAAGTCCAGGATGCATACCAAGGAGAGTACAGTCGGGCCCTGAGGCTTAGGAGGGTCTCAGTGGCGCCTTCCTCAGAGGGCAATGCTCGCCACAGGACTTCACCTGGTAAGAGGCACTAATGGGAACAGAATGGAGGTGCCTTTACAAGGTAAACACTGAGTTACGATATGATCCAGCAGGCCCACTCCTGGGCCTATAACCTAAGAAAGAAGACAGAAGTGGAAAGACACAGGCAGGCAAATCTGCATTGCAGGAGTATTACAATAGCCAGGACATGGAAGCAAGCAGAAAGTCCATCAACAGATGAGTGGACAAAGAAGAACAGGGACCTGAGCAGATGGAATATTAGCCAAGGAACAAAAGGAAACAATGCCATCAACAGCACCATCGGTGAGGCTAGAGTTCATCACGCACCTTGCAGTAAGTCACAGAGCGAAAGATACATAGCCTACGATATCACTTATAGGTGTTCCCTGAAAATTGATATCACTGAAGATATTTCCACAGAGAAAGGCAATCACAGATGCAATAAACAGATTTATGGTTCACCCATGGACAGGTGTGAGAATTGTGTACATTAGGAAATTGGGTTTAAGAGAGAGATACAAACACACGTGAAATACAAAATCACCAAAGGCCTACGGAATACCAAGAGAAGAGTACTCAACATTGTGTCATAAGCTACATGGGAAAAGGATCCAAAGAAGACTAGATACGTGTTTATGTGTAAAAGAGCCACATCTTTCACACCTACAACAAGCAAAACATTGTAATCAAACTTGCTGTGAGAAACAATAAACATTGAATTAAAAAACGAACAGGTCAGTCGTGAGGCACAAACATAAGGGGCTTTTTCCTGGCACAGTCCATTCTAATTGACAACCGAGAATACGACTTCCACGGAGGCTCTGTTGCCCGAGTAACCAGGTTTGGTAAAGGAGACCTGCTGCCGCCTTGTGGCCGTTTCTCAAAACAGCAGCTTTAAACCCAGTGCTAATGGTCACTTGATATTCAAAATCATTGCAGGCCTATAAATGACACCTGCCCTCAAAAACAATTCTTGGGTCGTACATCGAGGAAAAAAACTCAAAAGACGTGCACACTTCAAAACGACAATTTCAAGAGGCATATTTTGCGCACATTTTGTCTTCTCTTTCTTTCTTTCTCTTGTGATAAATAAAAGGGCATGGAAAAATGCTCAACATCAGGAATTAATAAAGCCATGCAAATCCAGTCGACAGAAACGTTCACCCACCGTCGTCAGAATGATCATCAGCCACAGAGTCTACAAAGAATAAATGCTCAAGGTGTTTTAGAGAACTCTGTGCCCTCTAGCGGCCGCTGGGACGTAACCTGGGAACAGCTAGTAGTGAGAACACCGTGGAGGTGCACTGAAAGGTAAAAATTGAGCTAACCTGTAATCGGGTAGGCCCACTGATGGGCCTATCTCCCGAGTAGACCAAAATCAAAAAGACACAGGCTGGCCATCCTGCACTGCAGCAACATGTACCATCGCCAAGACTTGGAAGAAACCCAAATGTCCATCAACAGAACAATGCACCAAGAAGAAGGGGGCCCATGTGCACAATGGAACATGAGCCACGGAAGAGCATGCAACAGTGCCGCTGGCACCACCGTAGAAGGATCTAGAGATACCCACCCAAAAGGAAGTACGAAAGAAACCGAAATAGAAATATCCTATGACATCACTTATAGCTGTTACTTCAACATTGATACCCATGAAGTCATTTCCAAGAGAAGGCCGTGCATAGATGCAGAAAACCAACTATGCTTAACCAAGTGGAAAGGTGTAAGGAATGTATGAATTTGGATATGGGGGTTTACAGACATGTACTGATACATATGAAATATATAATCACAAAATACCTAAGGAATACCAGGAGAGGTCGACTCAACACTCTGTAATAACCTACACGGGAAAGGATCCAAAGATGAATAGATTGATACATACATATGATGAACCAGATGCAGTACACCTAGAACACACACCACATTTTTATCCAATTGGCTGTGATACTAGATAACAATTAAATTTTAAAAAACACACAAGAAGTAAGGAGATATAAGCTCTTGGGGGTTTGCCCTGACACACTGCACTCTCATTTGCAGCCAACTAACACAATTTCCAGGAAGCCTCTGTTGCAGGAAAACCCAGAGTTGGAAATGGAGAAATGCTGCCGCCTTGTGGCCGTTTCCCGCAAGAGCGGCTTCAAACGCATAGCTATGGTTCACTTAACATTCATAAGGACTCAGGCCTCTAAAAGACACCTGCCCTCAAAAAAAAAAAAATGTCCTGAGCTCGGCCGTGGCCAAAAAAATTCAAAGCAGGCAAATGTGTCAAAGAGATAGTATGATAGAGGTAAGTTTTACTCACTCTTTATCAAAAAAAGGAAAATGGAGAAAAGCTCAACATCAGGAATCATCAGACTCCTCTAACCTACAAAAAGCTTTCAGCTCACCCAAGTTAACTACCGTCAGCCAAAAGACTACAAACAATAAATGCTGAAGGGGTTTTAGAGAACTCTGTTCCCTCTGTCTGTGGAGGACATGTCTAGTTGTAACAGCCAATAATGAGAACAGAAAGGAGCTGCGTTTTCAATTAAAAATTGAGCCACCCTTCCATCCAGAACACCCACAGCCGAGCCTCTCACCTGAGAAGACAGGCTGCAAGAGCTGCACTCCACGAGTTTTCACAGTAGCCAAGACACCGAAGCAACCCAAATGTCCATCAACAGAAGAATGGATAAGAAGAGCTGGTCCGTGGACACAGTGGACTATTAGCCATGGAAAACAAGGAAACACTGCTCTTTGAGGCACCCGAGATGAGCCTAGAGATCATCACAGAACATGAGTTAAGTCGGAAAGCAAAAGGCATACCGTATGACATCACCTATAGGCGTTATCTAACAGCTGACACAAATGAACATATTTCCACAAAGAAAGACACTCACAGACTTAGAAAGCAAACTAAGCTGATGTAAAATGAAAGGTGGGGGGAATGGATAAATTAAGATTAGTGTCACCATATGTGTACAAATACGTATTAAATATATATATCAAACAGACCGACCATATAGCAAGGGAGGTCACCAGAACACTCTGCAATAATTTACATGGGAAGAGGATCTGTACAAGAATATATATATATATATATATAAAACGTACAAATGAACCAGATTCTGTACATATAGGACCAACAGTATTCTAATCATTACCCCGATTTAAACAAATTAAAAGAGCGAACAAGAAGTAATGTGACATACACTTCTGGGGTTTTTTCCTGGCACATTCCATTCTAATTGACAACCTGGGAACAGGACTTCCAGAAGGCTCTGCTGCCCTAGTAACCAGATGTGGGAATGTAGCAATGCTGACGCCTTGTGGCCGTTTCCCACAGCAGCAGCTTTAAAGTCAGTGCTAATGGTCACTCAATATTCACACCCATTGCAGGCTTGTAAATGACACCTGCCCTCCAAAACAAAATCCTGGGGTCGAAAATCGACCAAAAAAGTCCAAAGAGGGCAACCTTCCAAGAAGACAATTTCGAGAGGTTTATTGTACTCACGGGGTTTTTTTTTCTGTTTTTGTTTAACAGAATAAAAAAAGGCGTGGAAAAATGCTGAACCTTAGGAATTATTAGACACGAAAATACACGTTACAAAAACCTATCATGTCACACGACTCAGCATGGCCAGCAGCAAAACTTCTGCAAACAAGAAATGCTGACGGGGTGGTGAAGAAATGCGTACCCTCGGTTCTAAGTGGGACGTGGTAAGAGCCCCTAAGGAAAACACAGTGGAGTTGCCTGGAAAGGGTCAACATTGAGCGACCGTTCAATCAAGCAAAGCCACTGCTGGGTCTATCACCTGAGAGGATGAGAATCAAAAAGACACGGGCTGGCAATCCTGCAATCCAGCAATGTTTACCATAGCCAACACTTGGAAGCAATGAAAATGCCCAGCCACAGAGGAATGCAGAAAGGAGCAGTGGTCCATGGACACAATGGAAGAGTACTCCAGTGAAAAGTAGAAATTCCATTTTAAAAACAGATATAAGTAAGGAGACATCAGCTTTGGGGGGTTTCTCCAGACACATCCCACCGTCATTGATAACCAAGGAACACCACTGGCAGGAAGGCCTGTTTCACTAGTTACCAGAGTGGGAAACGCAGAAATGCTGCAGCCCTGTGGCCGTTACCTGCAACGGCAGCTTGAAAACCCGTGCTAATGGTCACTTCGTGTGCACAAGTCCTGGAGGGCTGTCAATGAAACCTGCCCTCAAAATGTCTTGAGGGAGGTAGTGGCCAAAATATTTCAAAAGGCGGCACATAGTTCAAGAAAAGAATGTGATGAGGTAAGCTACACACACAGTTTGAAGAAAAAAAGGGCATCCCTGAAAGCTCAATTTCAAGGCTTTATGAGACGCATGCAAATGCAACCACAGAGGTATCGGCTCACACCAGTGAGAAGAACCATCAGCAACAAGACTACCAACAATTCATGCTGAAGGGGTTGTGGAGAAGTGCATACCCTCTAGGTTAAGTGGGACTTTGCCGCCAGCCGCGGCGGGTCCTCAAAGTGTAGCAACAACCGACGAGAGGGGGTAGGGAACTGAACGCACCAAGGTATGGGATCAGAAGGGCACAAGCAACTGACGCTTGCAAGGCAAGTTTAATAACAAAGCATAGCCGTATATATACCCCTAAAGCAGGGAATTTGCTTCGTCACGCCTTATCGGCATCAGCTGGTTGGTTGGCTTCTCGGCTTAGTCACACCTTATCAGCATCAGCTGGTTGGTTGGCTGCTCGGCTTCTCCCTCAAAGGCACCAATTTCCCCTCCAGGGTTGCTTTTCCTAGCTTTAGGGAACAACCAGGGACTCCCAGTAACTGAGCAGGTCCCTGGAGCGATTTGGCCAAAGACCATCTCCTTTTGTATGTTCATACCATAAAGTCCAGGATGCATACCAAGGAGAGTACAGTCGGGCCCTGAGGCTTAGGAGGGTCTCAGTGGCGCCTTCCTCAGAGGGCAATGCTCGCCACAGGACTTCACCTGGTAAGAGGCACTAATGGGAACAGAATGGAGGTGCCTTTACAAGGTAAACACTGAGTTACGATATGATCCAGCAGGCCCACTCCTGGGCCTATAACCTAAGAAAGAAGACAGAAGTGGAAAGACACAGGCAGGCAAATCTGCATTGCAGGAGTATTACAATAGCCAGGACATGGAAGCAAGCAGAAAGTCCATCAACAGATGAGTGGACAAAGAAGAACAGGGACCTGAACAGATGGAATATTAGCCAAGGAACAAAAGGAAACAATGCCATCAACAGCACCATCGGTGAGGCTAGAGTTCATCACGCACCTTGCAGTAAGTCACAGAGCGAAAGATACATAGCCTACGATATCACTTATAGGTGTTCCCTAAAAATTGATATCACTGAAGATATTTCCACAGAGAAAGGCAATCACAGATGCAATAAACAGATTTATGGTTCACCCATGGACAGGTGTGAGAATTGTGTACATTAGGAAATTGGGTTTAAGAGAGAGATACAAACACACGTGAAATACAAAATCACCAAAGGCCTACGGAATACCAAGAGAAGAGTACTCAACATTGTGTCATAAGCTACATGGGAAAAGGATCCAAAGAAGACTAGATACGTGTTTATGTGTAAAAGAGCCACATCTTTCACACCTACAACAAGCAAAACATTGTAATCAAACTTGCTGTGAGAAACAATAAACATTGAATTAAAAAACGAACAAGTCAGTCGTGAGGCACAAACATAAGGGGCTTTTTCCTGGCACAGTCCATTCTAATTGACAACCGAGAATACGACTTCCACGGAGGCTCTGTTGCCCGAGTAACCAGGTTTGGTAAAGGAGACCTGCTGCCGCCTTGTGGCCGTTTCTCAAAACAGCAGCTTTAAACCCAGTGCTAATGGTCACTTGATATTCAAAATCATTGCAGGCCTATAAATGACACCTGCCCTCAAAAACGATTCTTGGGTCGTCAATCGAGGAAAAAAACTCAAAAGACGTGCACACTTCAAAACGACAATTTCAAGAGGCATATTTTGCGCACATTTTGTCTTCTCTTTCTTTCTTTCTCTTGTGATAAATAAAAGGGCATGGAAAAATGCTCAACATCAGGAATTAATAAAGCCATGCAAATCCAGTCGACAGAAACGTTCACCCACCGTCGTCAGAATGATCATCAGCCACAGAGTCTACAAAGAATAAATGCTCAAGGTGTTTTAGAGAACTCTGTGCCCTCTAGCTGCCGCTGGGACGTAACCTGGGAACAGCTAGTAGTGAGAACACTGTGGAGGTGCACTGAAAGGTAAAAATTGAGCTAACCTGTAATCGGGTAGGCCCACTGATGGGCCTATCTCCCGAGTAGACCAAAATCAAAAAGACACAGGCTGGCCATCCTGCACTGCAGCAACATGTACCATCGCCAAGACTTGGAAGAAACCCAAATGTCCATCAACAGAACAATGCACCAAGAAGAAGGGGGCCCATGTGCACAATGGAACATGAGCCACGGAAGAGCATGCAACAGTGCCGCTGGCACCACCGTAGAAGGATCTAGAGATACCCACCCAAAAGGAAGTACGAAAGAAACCGAAATAGAAATATCCTATGACATCACTTATAGCTGTTACTTCAACATTGATACCCATGAATTCATTTCCAAGAGAAGGCCGTGCATAGATGCAGAAAACCAACTATGCTTAACCAAGTGGAAAGGTGTAAGGAATGTATGAATTTGGATATGGGGGTTTACAGACATGTACTGATACATATGAAATATATAATCACAAAATACCTAAGGAATACCAGGAGAGGTCGACTCAACACTCTGTAATAACCTACACGGGAAAGGATCCAAAGATGAATAGATTGATACATACATATGATGAACCAGATGCAGTACACCTAGAACACACACCACATTTTTATCCAATTGGCTGTGATACTAGATAACAATTAAATTTTAAAAAACACACAAGAAGTAAGGAGATATAAGCTCTTGGGGGTTTGCCCTGACACACTGCACTCTCATTTGCAGCCTACTAACACAATTTCCAGGAAGCCTCTGTTGCAGGAAAACCCAGAGTTGGAAATGGAGAAATGCTGCCGCCTTGTGGCCGTTTCCCGCAAGAGCGGCTTCAAACGCATAGCTATGGGTCACTTAACATTCATAAGGACTCAGGCCTCTAAAAGACACCTGCCCTCAAAAAAAAAAATGTCCTGAGCTCGGCCGTGGCCAAAAAAATTCAAAGCAGGCAAATGTGTCAAAGAGATAGTATGATACAGGTAAGTTTTACTCACTCTTTATCAAAAAAAGGAAAATGGAGAAAAGCTCAACATCAGGAATCATCAGACTCCTCTAACCTACAAAAAGCTTTCAGCTCACCCAAGTTAACTACTGTCAGCCAAAAGACTACAAACAATAAATGCTGAAGGGGTTTTAGAGAACTCTGTTCCCTCTGTCTGTGGAGGACATGTCTAGTTGTAACAGCCAATAATGAGAACAGAAAGGAGCTGCGTTTTCAATTAAAAATTGAGCCACCCTTCCATCCAGAACACCCACAGCCGAGGCTCTCACCTGAGAAGACAGGCTGCAAGAGCTGCACTCCACGAGTTTTCACAGTAGCCAAGACACCGAAGCAACCCAAATGTCCATCAACAGATGAATGGATAAGAAGAGCTGGTCCGTGGACACAGTGGACTATTAGCCATGGAAAACAAGGAAACACTGCTCTTTGAGGCACCCGAGATGAGCCTAGAGATCATCACAGAACATGAGTTAAGTCGGAAAGCAAAAGGCATACCGTATGACATCACCTATAGGCGTTATCTAACAGCTGACACAAATGAACATATTTCCACAAAGAAAGACACTCACAGACTTAGAAAGCAAACTAAGCTTATGTAAAATGAAAGGTGGGGGGAATGGATAAATTAAGATTAGTGTCACCATATGTGTACAAATACGTATTAAATATATATATCAAACAGACCGACCATATAGCAAGGGAGGTCACCAGAACACTCTGCAATAATTTACATGGGAAGAGGATCTGTACAAGAATATATATATATATATATATATAAAACGTACAAATGAACCAGATTCTGTACATATAGGACCAACAGTATTCTAATCATTACCCCGATTTAAACAAATTAAAAGAGCGAACAAGAAGTAATGTGACATACACTTCTGGGGTTTTTTCCTGGCACATTCCATTCTAATTGACAACCTGGGAACAGGACTTCCAGAACGCTCTGCTGCCCTAGTAACCAGATGTGGGAATGTAGCAATGCTGACGCCTTGTGGCCGTTTCCCACAGCAGCAGCTTTAAAGTCAGTGCTAATGGTCACTCAATATTCACACCCATTGCAGGCTTGTAAATGACACCTGCCCTCCAAAACAAAATCCTGGGGTCGAAAATCGACCAAAAAAGTCCAAAGAGGGCAACCTTCCAAGAAGACAATTTCGAGAGGTTTATTGTACTCACGGGTTTTTTTTTTTCTGTTTTTGTTTAACAGAATAAAAAAAGGCGTGGAAAAATGCTGAACCTTAGGAATTATTAGACACGAAAATACACGTTACAAAAACCTATCATGTCACACGACTCAGCATGGCCAGCAGCAAAACTTCTGCAAACAAGAAATGCTGACGGGGTGGTGAAGAAATGCGTACCCTCGGTTCTAAGTGGGACGTGGTAAGAGCCCCTAAGGAAAACACAGTGGAGTTGCCTGGAAAGGGTCAACATTGAGCGACCGTTCAATCAAGCATAGCCACTGCTGGGTCTATCACCTGAGAGGATGAGAATCAAAAAGACACGGGCTGGCAATCCTGCAATCCAGCAATGTTTACCATAGCCAACACTTGGAAGCAATGAAAATGCCCAGCCACAGAGGAATGCAGAAAGGAGCAGTGGCCCATGGACACAATGGAAGAGTACTCCAGTGAAAAGTAGAAATTCCATTTTAAAAACAGATATAAGTAAGGAGACATCAGCTTTGGGGGGTTTCTCCAGACACATCCCACCGTCATTGATAACCAAGGAACACCACTGGCAGGAAGGCCTGTTTCACTAGTTACCAGAGTGGGAAACGCAGAAATGCTGCAGCCCTGTGGCCGTTACCTGCAACGGCAGCTTGAAAACCCGTGCTAATGGTCACTTCGTGTGCACAAGTCCTGGAGGGCTGTCAATGAAACCTGCCCTCAAAATGTCTTGAGGGAGGTAGTGGCCAAAATATTTCAAAAGGCGGCACATAGTTCAAGAAAAGAATGTGATGAGGTAAGCTACACACACAGTTTGAAGAAAAAAAGGGCATCCCTGAAAGCTCAATTTCAAGGCTTTATGAGACGCATGCAAATCCAACCACAGAGGTATCGGCTCACACCAGTCAGAAGAACCATCAGCAACAAGACTACCAACAATTCATGCTGAAGGGGTTGTGGAGAAGTGCATACCCTCTAGGTTAAGTGGGACTTTGCCGCCAGCCGCGGCGGGTCCTCAAAGTGTAGCAACAACCGACGAGAGGGGGTAGGGAACTGAACGCACCAAGGTATGGGATCAGAAGGGCACAAGCAACTGACGCTTGCAAGGCAAGTTTAATAACAAAGCATAGCCGTATATATACCCCTAAAGCAGGGAATTTGCTTCGTCACGCCTTATCGGCATCAGCTGGTTGGTTGGCTTCTCGGCTTAGTCACACCTTATCAGCATCAGCTGGTTGGTTGGCTGCTCGGCTTCTCCCTCAAAGGCACCAATTTCCCCTCCAGGGTTGCTTTTCCTAGCTTTAGGGAACAACCAGGGACTCCCAGTAACTGAGCAGGTCCCTGGAGCGATTTGGCCAAAGACCATCTCCTTTTGTATGTTCATACCATAAAATCCAGGATGCATACCAAGGAGAGTACAGTCGGGCCCTGAGGCTTAGGAGGGTCTCAGTGGCGCCTTCCTCAGAGGGCAATGCTCGCCACAGGACTTCACCTGGTAAGAGGCACTAATGGGAACAGAATGGAGGTGCCTTTACAAGGTAAACACTGAGTTACGATATGATCCAGCAGGCCCACTCCTGGGCCTATAACCTAAGAAAGAAGACAGAAGTGGAAAGACACAGGCAGGCAAATCTGCATTGCAGGAGTATTACAATAGCCAGGACATGGAAGCAAGCAGAAAGTCCATCAACAGATGAGTGGACAAAGAAGAACAGGGACCTGAGCAGATGGAATATTAGCCAAGGAACAAAAGGAAACAATGCCATCAACAGCACCATCGGTGAGGCTAGAGTTCATCACGCACCTTGCAGTAAGTCACAGAGCGAAAGATACATAGCCTACGATATCACTTATAGGTGTTCCCTAAAAATTGATATCACTGAAGATATTTCCACAGAGAAAGGCAATCACAGATGCAATAAACAGATTTATGGTTCACCCATGGACAGGTGTGAGAATTGTGTACATTAGGAAATTGGGTTTAAGAGAGAGATACAAACACACGTGAAATACAAAATCACCAAAGGCCTACGGAATACCAAGAGAAGAGTACTCAACATTGTGTCATAAGCTACATGGGAAAAGGATCCAAAGAAGACTAGATACGTGTTTATGTGTAAAAGAGCCACATCTTTCACACCTACAACAAGCAAAACATTGTAATCAAACTTGCTGTGAGAAACAATAAACATTGAATTAAAAAACGAACAAGTCAGTCGTGAGGCACAAACATAAGGGGCTTTTTCCTGGCACAGTCCATTCTAATTGACAACCGAGAATACGACTTCCACGGAGGCTCTGTTGCCCGAGTAACCAGGTTTGGTAAAGGAGACCTGCTGCCGCCTTGTGGCCGTTTCTCAAAACAGCAGCTTTAAACCCAGTGCTAATGGTCACTTGATATTCAAAATCATTGCAGGCCTATAAATGACACCTGCCCTCAAAAACAATTCTTGGGTCGTACATCGAGGAAAAAAACTCAAAAGACGTGCACACTTCAAAACGACAATTTCAAGAGGCATATTTTGCGCACATTTTGTCTTCTCTTTCTTTCTTTCTCTTGTGATAAATAAAAGGGCATGGAAAAATGCTCAACATCAGGAATTAATAAAGCCATGCAAATCCAGTCGACAGAAACGTTCACCCACCGTCGTCAGAATGATCATCAGCCACAGAGTCTACAAAGAATAAATGCTCAAGGTGTTTTAGAGAACTCTGTGCCCTCTAGCGGCCGCTGGGACGTAACCTGGGAACAGCTAGTAGTGAGAACACCGTGGAGGTGCACTGAAAGGTAAAAATTGAGCTAACCTGTAATCGGGTAGGCCCACTGATGGGCCTATCTCCCGAGTAGACCAAAATCAAAAAGACACAGGCTGGCCATCCTGCACTGCAGCAACATGTACCATCGCCAAGACTTGGAAGAAACCCAAATGTCCATCAACAGAACAATGCACCAAGAAGAAGGGGGCCCATGTGCACAATGGAACATGAGCCACGGAAGAGCATGCAACAGTGCCGCTGGCACCACCGTAGAAGGATCTAGAGATACCCACCCAAAAGGAAGTACGAAAGAAACCGAAATAGAAATATCCTATGACATCACTTATAGCTGTTACTTCAACATTGATACCCATGAAGTCATTTCCAAGAGAAGGCCGTGCATAGATGCAGAAAACCAACTATGCTTAACCAAGTGGAAAGGTGTAAGGAATGTATGAATTTGGATATGGGGGTTTACAGACATGTACTGATACATATGAAATATATAATCACAAAATACCTAAGGAATACCAGGAGAGGTCGACTCAACACTCTGTAATAACCTACACGGGAACGGATCCAAAGATGAATAGATTGATACATACATATGATGAACCAGATGCAGTACACCTAGAACACACACCACATTTTTATCCAATTGGCTGTGATACTAGATAACAATTAAATTTTAAAAAACACACAAGAAGTAAGGAGATATAAGCTCTTGGGGGTTTGCCCTGACACACTGCACTCTCATTTGCAGCCTACTAACACAATTTCCAGGAAGCCTCTGTTGCAGGAAAACCCAGAGTTGGAAATGGAGAAATGCTGCCGCCTTGTGGCCGTTTCCCGCAAGAGCGGCTTCAAACGCATAGCTATGGTTCACTTAACATTCATAAGGACTCAGGCCTCTAAAAGACACCTGCCCTCAAAAAAAAAAAATGTCCTGAGCTCGGCCGTGGCCAAAAAAATTCAAAGCAGGCAAATGTGTCAAAGAGATAGTATGATAGAGGTAAGTTTTACTCACTCTTTATCAAAAAAAGGAAAATGGAGAAAAGCTCAACATCAGGAATCATCAGACTCCTCTAACCTACAAAAAGCTTTCAGCTCACCCAAGTTAACTACCGTCAGCCAAAAGACTACAAACAATAAATGCTGAAGGGGTTTTAGAGAACTCTGTTCCCTCTGTCTGTGGAGGACATGTCTAGTTGTAACAGCCAATAATGAGAACAGAAAGGAGCTGCGTTTTCAATTAAAAATTGAGCCACCCTTCCATCCAGAACACCCACAGCCGAGCCTCTCACCTGAGAAGACAGGCTGCAAGAGCTGCACTCCACGAGTTTTCACAGTAGCCAAGACACCGAAGCAACCCAAATGTCCATCAACAGATGAATGGATAAGAAGAGCTGGTCCGTGGACACAGTGGACTATTAGCCATGGAAAACAAGGAAACACTGCTCTTTGAGGCACCCGAGATGAGCCTAGAGATCATCACAGAACATGAGTTAAGTCGGAAAGCAAAAGGCATACCGTATGACATCACCTATAGGCGTTATCTAACAGCTGACACAAATGAACATATTTCCACAAAGAAAGACACTCACAGACTTAGAAAGCAAACTAAGCTTATGTAAAATGAAAGGTGGGGGGAATGGATAAATTAAGATTAGTGTCACCATATGTGTACAAATACGTATTAAATATATATATCAAACAGACCGACCATATAGCAAGGGAGGTCACCAGAACACTCTGCAATAATTTACATGGGAAGAGGATCTGTACAAGAATATATATATATATATATATATATATATAAAACGTACAAATGAACCAGATTCTGTACATATAGGACCAACAGTATTCTAATCATTACCCCGATTTAAACAAATTAAAAGAGCGAACAAGAAGTAATGTGACATACACTTCTGGGGTTTTTTCCTGGCACATTCCATTCTAATTGACAACCTGGGAACAGGACTTCCAGAAGGCTCTGCTGCCCTAGTAACCAGATGTGGGAATGTAGCAATGCTGACGCCTTGTGGCCGTTTCCCACAGCAGCAGCTTTAAAGTCAGTGCTAATGGTCACTCAATATTCACACCCATTGCAGGCTTGTAAATGACACCTGCCCTCCAAAACAAAATCCTGGGGTCGAAAATCGACCAAAAAAGTCGAAAGAGGGCAACCTTCCAAGAAGACAATTTCGAGAGGTTTATTGTACTCACGGGTTTTTTTTTTCTGTTTTTGTTTAACAGAATAAAAAAAGGCGTGGAAAAATGCTGAACCTTAGGAATTATTAGACACGAAAATACACGTTACAAAAACCTATCATGTCACACGACTCAGCATGGCCAGCAGCAAAACTTCTGCAAACAAGAAATGCTGACGGGGTGGTGAAGAAATGCGTACCCTCGGTTCTAAGTGGGACGTGGTAAGAGCCCCTAAGGAAAACACAGTGGAGTTGCCTGGAAAGGGTCAACATTGAGCGACCGTTCAATCAAGCATAGCCACTGCTGGGTCTATCACCTGAGAGGATGAGAATCAAAAAGACACGGGCTGGCAATCCTGCAATCCAGCAATGTTTACCATAGCCAACACTTGGAAGCAATGAAAATGCCCAGCCACAGAGGAATGCAGAAAGGAGCAGTGGCCCATGGACACAATGGAAGAGTACTCCAGTGAAAAGTAGAAATTCCATTTTAAAAACAGATATAAGTAAGGAGACATCAGCTTTGGGGGGTTTCTCCAGACACATCCCACCGTCATTGATAACCAAGGAACACCACTGGCAGGAAGGCCTGTTTCACTAGTTACCAGAGTGGGAAACGCAGAAATGCTGCAGCCCTGTGGCCGTTACCTGCAACGGCAGCTTGAAAACCCGTGCTAATGGTCACTTCGTGTGCACAAGTCCTGGAGGGCTGTCAATGAAACCTGCCCTCAAAATGTCTTGAGGGAGGTAGTGGCCAAAATATTTCAAAAGGCGGCACATAGTTCAAGAAAAGAATGTGATGAGGTAAGCTACACACACAGTTTGAAGAAAAAAAGGGCATCCCTGAAAGCTCAATTTCAAGGCTTTATGAGACGCATGCAAATCCAACCACAGAGGTATCGGCTCACACCAGTCAGAAGAACCATCAGCAACAAGACTACCAACAATTCATGCTGAAGGGGTTGTGGAGAAGTGCATACCCTCTAGGTTAAGTGGGACTTTGCCGCCAGCCGCGGCGGGTCCTCAAAGTGTAGCAACAACCGACGAGAGGGGGTAGGGAACTGAACGCACCAAGGTATGGGATCAGAAGGGCACAAGCAACTGACGCTTGCAAGGCAAGTTTAATAACAAAGCATAGCCGTATATATACCCCTAAAGCAGGGAATTTGCTTCGTCACGCCTTATCGGCATCAGCTGGTTGGTTGGCTTCTCGGCTTAGTCACACCTTATCAGCATCAGCTGGTTGGTTGGCTGCTCGGCTTCTCCCTCAAAGGCACCAATTTCCCCTCCAGGGTTGCTTTTCCTAGCTTTAGGGAACAACCAGGGACTCCCAGTAACTGAGCAGGTCCCTGGAGCGATTTGGCCAAAGACCATCTCCTTTTGTATGTTCATACCATAAAGTCCAGGATGCATACCAAGGAGAGTACAGTCGGGCCCTGAGGCTTAGGAGGGTCTCAGTGGCGCCTTCCTCAGAGGGCAATGCTCGCCACAGGACTTCACCTGGTAAGAGGCACTAATGGGAACAGAATGGAGGTGCCTTTACAAGGTAAACACTGAGTTACGATATGATCCAGCAGGCCCACTCCTGGGCCTATAACCTAAGAAAGAAGACAGAAGTGGAAAGACACAGGCAGGCAAATCTGCATTGCAGGAGTATTACAATAGCCAGGACATGGAAGCAAGCAGAAAGTCCATCAACAGATGAGTGGACAAAGAAGAACAGGGACCTGAGCAGATGGAATATTAGCCAAGGAACAAAAGGAAACAATGCCATCAACAGCACCATCGGTGAGGCTAGAGTTCATCACGCACCTTGCAGTAAGTCACAGAGCGAAAGATACATAGCCTACGATATCACTTATAGGTGTTCCCTAAAAATTGATATCACTGAAGATATTTCCACAGAGAAAGGCAATCACAGATGCAATAAACAGATTTATGGTTCACCCATGGACAGGTGTGAGAATTGTGTACATTAGGAAATTGGGTTTAAGAGAGAGATACAAACACACGTGAAATACAAAATCACCAAAGGCCTACGGAATACCAAGAGAAGAGTACTCAACATTGTGTCATAAGCTACATGGGAAA
This sequence comes from Kogia breviceps, assembly GCF_026419965.1. NCBI lineage: Eukaryota > Metazoa > Chordata > Mammalia > Artiodactyla > Physeteridae > Kogia > Kogia breviceps. The sequence goes on along the minus strand of NW_026711666.1, from coordinate 47,400 downwards.
AGGATCCAAAGAAGACTAGATACGTGTTTATGTGTAAAAGAGCCACATCTTTCACACCTACAACAAGCAAAACATTGTAATCAAACTTGCTGTGAGAAACAATAAACATTGAATTAAAAAACGAACAAGTCAGTCGTGAGGCACAAACATAAGGGGCTTTTTCCTGGCACAGTCCATTCTAATTGACAACCGAGAATACGACTTCCACGGAGGCTCTGTTGCCCGAGTAACCAGGTTTGGTAAAGGAGACCTGCTGCCGCCTTGTGGCCGTTTCTCAAAACAGCAGCTTTAAACCCAGTGCTAATGGTCACTTGATATTCAAAATCATTGCAGGCCTATAAATGACACCTGCCCTCAAAAACAATTCTTGGGTCGTACATCGAGGAAAAAAACTCAAAAGACGTGCACACTTCAAAACGACAATTTCAAGAGGCATATTTTGCGCACATTTTGTCTTCTCTTTCTTTCTTTCTCTTGTGATAAATAAAAGGGCATGGAAAAATGCTCAACATCAGGAATTAATAAAGCCATGCAAATCCAGTCGACAGAAACGTTCACCCACCGTCGTCAGAATGATCATCAGCCACAGAGTCTACAAAGAATAAATGCTCAAGGTGTTTTAGAGAACTCTGTGCCCTCTAGCGGCCGCTGGGACGTAACCTGGGAACAGCTAGTAGTGAGAACACCGTGGAGGTGCGTTGAAAGGTAAAAATTGAGCTAACTGATGGGCCTATCTCCCGAGTAGACCAAAATCAAAAAGACACAGGCTGGCCGTCCTGCACTGCAGCAACATGTACCATCGCCAAGACTTGGAAGAAACCCAAATGTCCATCAACAGAACAATGCACCAAGAAGAAGGGGGCCCATGTGCACAATGGAACATGAGCCACGGAAGAGCATGCAACAGTACCGCTGGCACCACCGTAGAAGGATCTAGAGATACCCACCCAAAAGGAAGTACGAAAGAAACCGAAATAGAAATATCCTATGACATCACTTATAGCTGTGACTTCAACATTGATACCCATGAAGTCATTTCCAAGAGAAGGCCGTGCATAGATGCAGAAAACCAACTATGCTTAACCAAGTGGAAAGGTGTAAGGAATGTATGAATTTGGATATGGGGGTTTACAGACATGTACTGATACATATGAAATATATAATCACAAAATACCTAAGGAATACCAGGAGAGGTCGACTCAACACTCTGTAATAACCTACACGGGAAAGGATCCAAAGATGAATAGATTGATACATACATATGATGAACCAGATGCAGTACACCTAGAACACACACCACATTTTTATCCAATTGGCTGTGATACTAGATAACAATTAAATTTTAAAAAACACACAAGAAGTAAGGAGATATAAGCTCTTGGGGGTTTGCCCTGACACACTGCACTCTCATTTGCAGCCTACTAACACAATTTCCAGGAAGCCTCTGTTGCAGGAAAACCCAGAGTTGGAAATGGAGAAATGCTGCCGCCTTGTGGCCGTTTCCCGCAAGAGCGGCTTCAAACGCATAGCTATGGTTCACTTAACATTCATAAGGACTCAGGCCTCTAAAAGACACCTGCCCTCAAAAAAAAAAAAATGTCCTGAGCTCGGCCGTGGCCAAAAAAATTCAAAGCAGGCAAATGTGTCAAAGAGATAGTATGATAGAGGTAAGTTTTACTCACTCTTTATCAAAAAAAGGAAAATGGAGAAAAGCTCAACATCAGGAATCATCAGACTCCTCTAACCTACAAAAAGCTTTCAGCTCACCCAAGTTAACTACCGTCAGCCAAAAGACTACAAACAATAAATGCTGAAGGGGTTTTAGAGAACTCTGTTCCCTCTGTCTGTGGAGGACATGTCTAGTTGTAACAGCCAATAATGAGAACAGAAAGGAGCTGCGTTTTCAATTAAAAATTGAGCCACCCTTCCATCCAGAACACCCACAGCCGAGCCTCTCACCTGAGAAGACAGGCTGCAAGAGCTGCACTCCACGAGTTTTCACAGTAGCCAAGACACCGAAGCAACCCAAATGTCCATCAACAGATGAATGGATAAGAAGAGCTGGTCCGTGGACACAGTGGACTATTAGCCATGGAAAACAAGGAAACACTGCTCTTTGAGGCACCCGAGATGAGCCTAGAGATCATCACAGAACATGAGTTAAGTCGGAAAGCAAAAGGCATACCGTATGACATCACCTATAGGCGTTATCTAACAGCTGACACAAATGAACATATTTCCACAAAGAAAGACACTCACAGACTTAGAAAGCAAACTAAGCTTATGTAAAATGAAAGGTGGGGGGAATGGATAAATTAAGATTAGTGTCACCATATGTGTACAAATATGTATTAAATATATATATCAAACAGACCGACCATATAGCAAGGGAGGTCACCAGAACACTCTGCAATAATTTACATGGGAAGAGGATCTGTACAAGAATATATATATATATATATATATGTAAAACGTACAAATGAACCAGATTCTGTACATATAGGACCAACAGTATTCTAATCATTACCCCGATTTAAACAAATTAAAAGAGCGAACAAGAAGTAATGTGACATACACTTCTGGGGTTTTTTCCTGTCACATTCCATTCTAATTGACAACCTGGGAACAGGACTTCCAGAACGCTCTGCTGCCCTAGTAACCAGATGTGGGAATGTAGCAATGCTGACGCCTTGTGGCCGTTTCCCACAGCAGCAGCTTTAAAGTCAGTGCTAATGGTCACTCAATATTCACACCCATTGCAGGCTTGTAAATGACACCTGCCCTCCAAAACAAAATCCTGGGGTCGAAAATCGACCAAAAAAGTCGAAAGAGGGCAACCTTCCAAGAAGACAATTTCGAGAGGTTTATTGTACTCACGGGGTTTTTTTTTCTGTTTTTGTTTAACAGAATAAAAAAAGGCGTGGAAAAATGCTGAACCTTAGGAATTATTAGACACGAAACTACACGTTAAAAAAACCTATCATGTCACACGACTCAGCATGGCCAGCAGCAAAACTTCTGCAAACAAGAAATGCTGACGGGGTGGTGAAGAAATGCGTACCCTCGGTTCTAAGTGGGACGTGGTAAGAGCCCCTAAGGAAAACACAGTGGAGTTGCCTGGAAAGGGTCAACATTGAGCGACCGTTCAATCAAGCATAGCCACTGCTGGGTCTATCACCTGAGAGGATGAGAATCAAAAAGACACGGGCTGGCAATCCTGCAATCCAGCAATGTTTACCATAGCCAACACTTGGAAGCAATGAAAATGCCCAGCCACAGAGGAATGCAGAAAGGAGCAGTGGCCCATGGACACAATGGAAGAGTACTCCAGTGAAAAGTAGAAATTCCATTTTAAAAACAGATATAAGTAAGGAGACATCAGCTTTGGGGGGTTTCTCCAGACACATCCCACCGTCATTGATAACCAAGGAACACCACTGGCAGGAAGGCCTGTTTCACTAGTTACCAGAGTGGGAAACGCAGAAATGCTGCAGCCCTGTGGCCGTTACCTGCAACGGCAGCTTGAAAACCCGTGCTAATGGTCACTTCGTGTGCACAAGTCCTGGAGGGCTGTCAATGAAACCTGCCCTCAAAATGTCTTGAGGGAGGTAGTGGCCAAAATATTTCAAAAGGCGGCACATAGTTCAAGAAAAGAATGTGATGAGGTAAGCTACACACACAGTTTGAAGAAAAAAAGGGCATCCCTGAAAGCTCAATTTCAAGGCTTTATGAGACGCATGCAAATCCAACCACAGAGGTATCGGCTCACACCAGTCAGAAGAACCATCAGCAACAAGACTACCAACAATTCATGCTGAAGGGGTTGTGGAGAAGTGCATACCCTCTAGGTTAAGTGGGACTTTGCCGCCAGCCGCGGCGGGTCCTCAAAGTGTAGCAACAACCGACGAGAGGGGGTAGGGAACTGAACGCACCAAGGTATGGGATCAGAAGGGCACAAGCAACTGACGCTTGCAAGGCAAGTTTAATAACAAAGCATAGCCGTATATATACCCCTAAAGCAGGGAATTTGCTTCGTCACGCCTTATCGGCATCAGCTGGTTGGTTGGCTTCTCGGCTTAGTCACACCTTATCAGCATCAGCTGGTTGGTTGGCTGCTCGGCTTCTCCCTCAAAGGCACCAATTTCCCCTCCAGGGTTGCTTTTCCTAGCTTTAGGGAACAACCAGGGACTCCCAGTAACTGAGCAGGTCCCTGGAGCGATTTGGCCAAAGACCATCTCCTTTTGTATGTTCATACCATAAAGTCCAGGATGCATACCAAGGAGAGTACAGTCGGGCCCTGAGGCTTAGGAGGGTCTCAGTGGCGCCTTCCTCAGAGGGCAATGCTCGCCACAGGACTTCACCTGGTAAGAGGCACTAATGGGAACAGAATGGAGGTGCCTTTACAAGGTAAACACTGAGTTACGATATGATCCAGCAGGCCCACTCCTGGGCCTATAACCTAAGAAAGAAGACAGAAGTGGAAAGACACAGGCAGGCAAATCTGCATTGCAGGAGTATTACAATAGCCAGGACATGGAAGCAAGCAGAAAGTCCATCAACAGATGAGTGGACAAAGAAGAACAGGGACCTGAGCAGATGGAATATTAGCCAAGGAACAAAAGGAAACAATGCCATCAACAGCACCATCGGTGAGGCTAGAGTTCATCACGCACCTTGCAGTAAGTCACAGAGCGAAAGATACGTAGCCTACGATATCACTTATAGGTGTTCCCTGAAAATTGATATCACTGAAGATATTTCCACAGAGAAAGGCAATCACAGATGCAATAAACAGATTTATGGTTCACCCATGGACAGGTGTGAGAATTGTGTACATTAGGAAATTGGGTTTAAGAGCGAGATACAAACACAGGTGAAATACAAAATCACCAAAGGCCTACGGAATACCAAGAGAAGAGTACTCAACATTGTGTCATAAGCTACATGGGAAAAGGATCCAAAGAAGACTAGATACGTGTTTATGTGTAAAAGAGCCACATCTTTCACACCTACAACAAGCAAAACATTGTAATCAAACTTGCTGTGAGAAAAAATAAACATTGAATTAAAAAACGAACAGGTCAGTCGTGAGACACAAACTTAAGGGGCTTTTTCCTGGCACAGTCCATTCTAATTGACAACCGAGAATACGACTTCCACGGAGGCTCTGTTGCCCGAGTAACCAGGTTTGGTAAAGGAGACCTGCTGCCGCCTTGTGGCCGTTTCTCAAAACAGCAGCTTTAAACCCAGTGCTAATGGTCACTTGATATTCAAAATCATTGCAGGCCTATAAATGACACCTGCCCTCAAAAACAATTCTTGGGTCGTACATCGAGGAAAAAAACTCAAAAGACGTGCACACTTCAAAACGACAATTTCAAGAGGCATATTTTGCGCACATTTTGTCTTCTCTTTCTTTCTTTCTCTTGTGATAAATAAAAGGGCATGGAAAAATGCTCAACATCAGGAATTAATAAAGCCATGCAAATCCAGTCGACAAAAACGTTCACCCACCGTCGTCAGAATGATCATCAGCCACAGAGTCTACAAAGAATAAATGCTCAAGGTGTTTTAGAGAACTCTGTGCCCTCTAGCTGCCGCTGGGACGTAACTTGGGAACAGCTAGTAGTGAGAACACCGTGGAGGTGCGTTGAAAGGTAAAAATTGAGCTAACTGATGGGCCTATCTCCCGAGTAGACCAAAATCAAAAAGACACAGGCTGGCCGTCCTGCACTGCAGCAACATGTACCATCGCCAAGACTTGGAAGAAACCCAAATGTCCATCAACAGAACAATGCACCAAGAAGAAGGGGGCCCATGTGCACAATGGAACATGAGCCACGGAAGAGCATGCAACAGTGCCGCTGGCACCACCGTAGAAGGATCTAGAGATACCCACCCAAAAGGAAGTACGAAAGAAACCGAAATAGAAATATCCTATGACATCACTTATAGCTGTTACTTCAACATTGATACCCATGAAGTCATTTCCAAGAGAAGGCCGTGCATAGATGCAGAAAACCAACTATGCTTAACCAAGTGGAAAGGTGTAAGGAATGTATGAATTTGGATATGGGGGTTTACAGACATGTACTGATACATATGAAATATATAATCACAAAATACCTAAGGAATACCAGGAGAGGTCGACTCAACACTCTGTAATAACCTACACGGGAAAGGATCCAAAGATGAATAGATTGATACATACATATGATGAACCAGATGCAGTACACCTAGAACACACACCACATTTTTATCCAATTGGCTGTGATACTAGATAACAATTAAATTTTAAAAAACACACAAGAAGTAAGGAGATATAAGCTCTTGGGGGTTTGCCCTGACACACTGCACTCTCATTTGCAGCCTACTAACACAATTTCCAGGAAGCCTCTGTTGCAGGAAAACCCAGAGTTGGAAATGGAGAAATGCTGCCGCCTTGTGGCCGTTTCCCGCAAGAGCGGCTTCAAACGCATAGCTATGGTTCACTTAACATTCATAAGGACTCAGGCCTCTAAAAGACACCTGCCCTCAAAAAAAAAAAAAATGTCCTGAGCTCGGCCGTGGCCAAAAAAATTCAAAGCAGGCAAATGTGTCAAAGAGATAGTATGATAGAGGTAAGTTTTACTCACTCTTTATCAAAAAAAGGAAAATGGAGAAAAGCTCAACATCAGGAATCATCAGACTCCTCTAACCTACAAAAAGCTTTCAGCTCACCCAAGTTAACTACCGTCAGCCAAAAGACTACAAACAATAAATGCTGAAGGGGTTTTAGAGAACTCTGTTCCCTCTGTCTGTGGAGGACATGTCTAGTTGTAACAGCCAATAATGAGAACAGAAAGGAGCTGCGTTTTCAATTAAAAATTGAGCCACCCTTCCATCCAGAACACCCACAGCCGAGCCTCTCACCTGAGAAGACAGGCTGCAAGAGCTGCACTCCACGAGTTTTCACAGTAGCCAAGACACCGAAGCAACCCAAATGTCCATCAACAGATGAATGGATAAGAAGAGCTGGTCCGTGGACACAGTGGACTATTAGCCATGGAAAACAAGGAAACACTGCTCTTTGAGGCACCCGAGATGAGCCTAGAGATCATCACAGAACATGAGTTAAGTCGGAAAGCAAAAGGCATACCGTATGACATCACCTATAGGCGTTATCTAACAGCTGACACAAATGAACATATTTCCACAAAGAAAGACACTCACAGACTTAGAAAGCAAACTAAGCTTATGTAAAATGAAAGGTGGGGGGAATGGATAAATTAAGATTAGTGTCACCATATGTGTACAAATACGTATTAAATATATATATCAAACAGACCGACCATATAGCAAGGGAGGTCACCAGAACACTCTGCAATAATTTACATGTGAAGAGGATCTGTACAAGAATATATATATATATAAAACGTACAAATGAACCAGATTCTGTACATATAGGACCAACAGTATTCTAATCATTACCCCGATTTAAACAAATTAAAAGAGCGAACAAGAAGTAATGTGACATACACTTCTGGGGTTTTTTCCTGGCACATTCCATTCTAATTGACAACCTGGGAACAGGACTTCCAGAAGGCTCTGCTGCCCTAGTAACCAGATGTGGGAATGTAGCAATGCTGACGCCTTGTGGCCGTTTCCCACAGCAGCAGCTTTAAAGTCAGTGCTAATGGTCACTCAATATTCACACCCATTGCAGGCTTGTAAATGACACCTGCCCTCCAAAACAAAATCCTGGGGTCGAAAATCGACCAAAAAAGTCCAAAGAGGGCAACCTTCCAAGAAGACAATTTCGATAGGTTTATTGTACTCACGGGTTTTTTTTTTCTGTTTTTGTTTAACAGAATAAAAAAAGGCGTGGAAAAATGCTGAACCTTAGGAATTATTAGACACGAAAATACACGTTACAAAAACCTATCATGTCACACGACTCAGCATGGCCAGCAGCAAAACTTCTGCAAACAAGAAATGCTGACGGGGTGGTGAAGAAATGCGTACCCTCGGTTCTAAGTGGGTCGTGGTAAGAGCCCCTAAGGAAAACACAGTGGAGTTGCCTGGAAAGGGTCAACATTGAGCGACCGTTCAATCAAGCATAGCCACTGCTGGGTCTATCACCTGAGAGGATGAGAATCAAAAAGACACGGGCTGGCAATCCTGCAATCCAGCAATGTTTACCATAGCCAACACTTGGAAGCAATGAAAATGCCCAGCCACAGAGGAATGCAGAAAGGAGCAGTGGCCCATGGACACAATAGAAGAGTACTCCAGTGAAAAGTAGAAATTCCATTTTAAAAACAGATATAAGTAAGGAGACATCAGCTTTGGGGGGTTTCTCCAGACACATCCCACCGTCATTGATAACCAAGGAACACCACTGGCAGGAAGGCCTGTTTCACTAGTTACCAGAGTGGGAAACGCAGAAATGCTGCAGCCCTGTGGCCGTTACCTGCAATGGCAGCTTGAAAACCCGTGCTAATGGTCACTTCGTGTGCACAAGTCCTGGAGGGCTGCCAATGAAACCTGCCCTCAAAATGTCTTGAGGGAGGTAGTGGCCAAAATATTTCAAAAGGCGGCACATAGTTCAAGAAAAGAATGTGATGAGGTAAGCTACACACACAGTTTGAAGAAAAAAAGGGCATCCCTGAAAGCTCAATTTCAAGGCTTTATGAGACGCATGCAAATCCAACCACAGAGGTATCGGCTCACACCAGTCAGAAGAACCATCAGCAACAAGACTACCAACAATTCATGCTGAAGGGGTTGTGGAGAAGTGCATACCCTCTAGGTTAAGTGGGACTTTGCCGCCAGCCGCGGCGGGTCCTCAAAGTGTAGCAACAACCGACGAGAGGGGGTAGGGAACTGAACGCACCAAGGTATGGGATCAGAAGGGCACAAGCAACTGACGCTTGCAAGGCAAGTTTAATAACAAAGCATAGCCGTATATATACCCCTAAAGCAGGGAATTTGCTTCGTCACGCCTTATCGGCATCAGCTGGTTGGTTGGCTTCTCGGCTTAGTCACACCTTATCAGCATCAGCTGGTTGGTTGGCTGCTCGGCTTCTCCCTCAAAGGCACCAATTTCCCCTCCAGGGTTGCTTTTCCTAGCTTTAGGGAACAACCAGGGACTCCCAGTAACTGAGCAGGTCCCTGGAGCGATTTGGCCAAAGACCATCTCCTTTTGTATGTTCATACCATAAAGTCCAGGATGCATACCAAGGAGAGTACAGTCGGGCCCTGAGGCTTAGGAGGGTCTCAGTGGCGCCTTCCTCAGAGGGCAATGCTCGCCAGAGGACTTCACCTGGTAAGAGGCACTAATGGGAACAGAATGGAGGTGCCTTTACAAGGTAAACACTGAGTTACGATATGATCCAGCAGGCCCACTCCTGGGCCTATAACCTAAGAAAGAAGACAGAAGTGGAAAGACACAGGCAGGCAAATCTGCATTGCAGGAGTATTACAATAGCCAGGACATGGAAGCAAGCAGAAAGTCCATCAACAGATGAGTGGACAAAGAAGAACAGGGACCTGAGCAGATGGAATATTAGCCAAGGAACAAAAGGAAACAATGCCATCAACAGCACCATCGGTGAGGCTAGAGTTCATCACGCACCTTGCAGTAAGTCACAGAGCGAAAGATACATAGCCTACGATATCACTTATAGGTGTTCCCTAAAAATTGATATCACTGAAGATATTTCCACAGAGAAAGGCAATCACAGATGCAATAAACAGATTTATGGTTCACCCATGGACAGGTGTGAGAAATGTGTACATTAGGAAATTGGGTTTAAGAGAGAGATACAAACACACGTGAAATACAAAATCACCAAAGGCCTACGGAATACCAAGAGAAGAGTACTCAACATTGTGTCATAAGCTACATGGGAAAAGGATCCAAAGAAGACTAGATACGTGTTTATGTGTAAAAGAGCCACATCTTTCACACCTACAACAAGCAAAACATTGTAATCAAACTTGCTGTGAGAAACAATAAACATTGAATTAAAAAACGAACAAGTCAGTCGTGAGGCACAAACATAAGGGGCTTTTTCCTGGCACAGTCCATTCTAATTGACAACCGAGAATACGACTTCCACGGAGGCTCTGTTGCCCGAGTAACCAGGTTTGGTAAAGGAGACCTGCTGCCGCCTTGTGGCCGTTTCTCAAAACAGCAGCTTTAAACCCAGTGCTAATGGTCACTTGATATTCAAAATCATTGCAGGCCTATAAATGACACCTGCCCTCAAAAACGATTCTTGGGTCGTCCATCGAGGAAAAAAACTCAAAAGATGTGCACACTTCAAAACGACAATTTCAAGAGGCATATTTTGCGCACATTTTGTCTTCTCTTTCTTTCTTTCTCTTGTGATAAATAAAAGGGCATGGAAAAATGCTCAACATCAGGAATTAATAAAGCCATGCAAATCCAGTCGACAGAAACGTTCACCCACCGTCGTCAGAATGATCATCAGCCACAGAGTCTACAAAGAATAAATGCTCAAGGTGTTTTAGAGAACTCTGTGCCCTCTAGCGGCCGCTGGGACGTAACCTGGGAACAGCTAGTAGTGAGAACACCGTGGAGGTGCACTGAAAGGTAAAAATTGAGCTAACCTGTAATCGGGTAGGCCCACTGATGGGCCTATCTCCCGAGTAGACCAAAATCAAAAAGACACAGGCTGGCCATCCTGCACTGCAGCAACATGTACCATCGCCAAGACTTGGAAGAAACCCAAATGTCCATCAACAGAACAATGCACCAAGAAGAAGGGGGCCCATGTGCACAATGGAACATGAGCCACGGAAGAGCATGCAACAGTGCCGCTGGCACCACCGTAGAAGGATCTAGAGATACCCACCCAAAAGGAAGTACGAAAGAAACCGAAATAGAAATATCCTATGACATCACTTATAGCTGTTACTTCAACATTGATACCCATGAAGTCATTTCCAAGAGAAGGCCGTGCATAGATGCAGAAAACCAACTATGCTTAACCAAGTGGAAAGGTGTAAGGAATGTATGAATTTGGATATGGGGGTTTACAGACATGTACTGATACATATGAAATATATAATCACAAAATACCTAAGGAATACCAGGAGAGGTCGACTCAACACTCTGTAATAACCTACACGGGAAAGGATCCAAAGATGAATAGATTGATACATACATATGATGAACCAGATGCAGTACACCTAGAACACACACCACATTTTTATCCAATTGGCTGTGATACTAGATAACAATTAAATTTTAAAAAACACACAAGAAGTAAGGAGATATAAGCTCTTGGGGGTTTGCCCTGACACACTGCACTCTCATTTGCAGCCTACTAACACAATTTCCAGGAAGCCTCTGTTGCAGGAAAACCCAGAGTTGGAAATGGAGAAATGCTGCCGCCTTGTGGCCGTTTCCCGCAAGAGCGGCTTCAAACGCATAGCTATGGGTCACTTAACATTCATAAGGACTCAGGCCTCTAAAAGACACCTGCCCTCAAAAAAAAAAAAATGTCCTGAGCTCGGCCGTGGCCAAAAAAATTCAAAGCAATCAAATGTGTCAAAGAGATAGTATGATAGAGGTAAGTTTTACTCACTCTTTATCAAAAAAAGGAAAATGGAGAAAAGCTCAACATCAGGAATCATCAGACTCCTCTAACCTACAAAAAGCTTTCAGCTCACCCAAGTTAACTACCGTCAGCCAAAAGACTACAAACAATAAATGCTGAAGGGGTTTTAGAGAACTCTGTTCCCTCTGTCTGTGGAGGACCTGTCTAGTTGTAACAGCCAATAATGAGAACAGAAAGGAGCTGCGTTTTCAATTAAAAATTGAGCCACCCTTCCATCCAGAACACCCACAGCTGAGCCTCTCACCTGAGAAGACAGGCTGCAAGAGCTGCACTCCACGAGTTTTCACAGTAGCCAAGATACCGAAGCAACCCAAATGTCCATCAACAGATGAATGGATAAGAAGAGCTGGTCCGTGGACACAGTGGACTATTAGCCATGGAAAACAAGGAAACACTGCTCTTTGAGGCACCCGAGATGAGCCTAGAGATCATCACAGAACATGAGTTAAGTCGGAAAGCAAAAGGCATACCGTATGACATCACCTATAGGCGTTATCTAACAGCTGACACAAATGAACATATTTCCACAAAGAAAGACACTCACAGACTTAGAAAGCAAACTAAGCTTATGTAAAATGAAAGGTGGGGGGAATGGATAAATTAAGATTAGTGTCACCATATGTGTACAAATACGTATTAAATATATATATCAAACAGACTGACCATATAGCAAGGGAGGTCACCAGAACACTCTGCAATAATTTACATGGGAAGAGGATCTGTACAAGAATATATATATATATATATATATATAAAACGTACAAATGAACCAGATTCTGTACATATAGGACCAACAGTATTCTAATCATTACCCCGATTTAAACAAATTAAAAGAGCGAACAAGAAGTAATGTGACATACACTTCTGGGGTTTTTTCCTGGCACATTCCATTCTAATTGACAACCTGGGAACAGGACTTCCAGAAGGCTCTGCTGCCCTAGTAACCAGATGTGGGAATGTAGCAATGCTGACGCCTTGTGGCCGTTTCCCACAGCAGCAGCTTTAAAGTCAGTGCTAATGGTCACTCAATATTCACACCCATTGCAGGCTTGTAAATGACACCTGCCCTCCAAAACAAAATCCTGGGGTCGAAAATCGACCAAAAAAGTCCAAAGAGGGCAACCTTCCAAGAAGACAATTTCGATAGGTTTATTGTACTCACGGTTTTTTTTTTCTGTTTTTGTTTAACAGAATAAAAAAAGGCGTGGAAAAATGCTGAACCTTAGGAATTATTAGACACGAAAATACACGTTACAAAAACCTATCATGTCACACGACTCAGCATGGCCAGCAGCAAAACTTCTGCAAACAAGAAATGCTGACGGGGTGGTGAAGAATTGCGTACCCTCGGTTCTAAGTGGGACGTGGTAAGAGCCCCTAAGGAAAACACAGTGGAGTTGCCTGGAAAGGGTCAACATTGAGCGACCGTTCAATCAAGCATAGCCACTGCTGGGTCTATCACCTGAGAGGATGAGAATCAAAAAGACACGGGCTGGCAATCCTGCAATCCAGCAATGTTTACCATAGCCAACACTTGGAAGCAATGAAAATGCCCAGCCACAGAGGAATGCAGAAAGGAGCAGTGGCCCATGGACACAATGGAAGAGTACTCCAGTGAAAAGTAGAAATTCCATTTTAAAAACAGATATAAGTAAGGAGACATCAGCTTTGGGGGGTTTCTCCAGACACATCCCACCGTCATTGATAACCAAGGAACACCACTGGCAGGAAGGCCTGTTTCACTAGTTACCAGAGTGGGAAACGCAGAAATGCTGCAGCCCTGTGGCCGTTACCTGCAACGGCAGCTTGAAAACCCGTGCTAATGGTCACTTCGTGTGCACAAGTCCTGGAGGGCTGTCAATGAAACCTGCCCTCAAAATGTCTTGAGGGAGGTAGTGGCCAAAATATTTCAAAAGGCGGCACATAGTTCAAGAAAAGAATGTGATGAGGTAAGCTACACACACAGTTTGAAGAAAAAAAGGGCATCCCTGAAAGCTCAATTTCAAGGCTTTATGAGACGCATGCAAATCCAACCACAGAGGTATCGGCTCACACCAGTCAGAAGAACCATCAGCAACAAGACTACCAACAATTCATGCTGAAGGGGTTGTGGAGAAGTGCATACCCTCTAGGTTAAGTGGGACTTTGCCGCCAGCCGCGGCGGGTCCTCAAAGTGTAGCAACAACCGACGAGAGGGGGTAGGGAACTGAACGCACCAAGGTATGGGATCAGAAGGGCACAAGCAACTGACGCTTGCAAGGCAAGTTTAATAACAAAGCATAGCCGTATATATACCCCTAAAGCAGGGAATTTGCTTCGTCACGCCTTATCGGCATCAGCTGGTTGGTTGGCTTCTCGGCTTAGTCACACCTTATCAGCATCAGCTGGTTGGTTGGCTGCTCGGCTTCTCCCTCAAAGGCACCAATTTCCCCTCCAGGGTTGCTTTTCCTAGCTTTAGGGAACAACCAGGGACTCCCAGTAACTGAGCAGGTCCCTGGAGCGATTTGGCCAAAGACCATCTCCTTTTGTATGTTCATACCATAAAGTCCAGGATGCATACCAAGGAGAGTACAGTCGGGCCCTGAGGCTTAGGAGGGTCTCAGTGGCGCCTTCCTCAGAGGGCAATGCTCGCCACAGGACTTCACCTGGTAAGAGGCACTAATGGGAACAGAATGGAGGTGCCTTTACAAGGTAAACACTGAGTTACGATATGATCCAGCAGGCCCACTCCTGGGCCTATAACTTAAGAAAGAAGACAGAAGTGGAAAGACACAGGCAGGCAAATCTGCATTGCAGGAGTATTACAATAGCCAGGACATGGAAGCAAGCAGAAAGTCCATCAACAGATGAGTGGACAAAGAAGAACAGGGACCTGAGCAGATGGAATATTAGCCAAGGAACAAAAGGAAACAATGCCATCAACAGCACCATCGGTGAGGCTAGAGTTCATCACGCACCTTGCAGTAAGTCACAGAGCGAAAGATACATAGCCTACGATATCACTTATAGGTGTTCCCTGAAAATTGATATCACTGAAGATATTTCCACAGAGAAAGGCAATCACAGATGCAATAAACAGATTTATGGTTCACCCATGGACAGGTGTGAGAATTGTGTACATTAGGAAATTGGGTTTAAGAGCGAGATACAAACACAGGTGAAATACAAAATCACCAAAGGCCTACGGAATACCAAGAGAAGAGTACTCAACATTGTGTCATAAGCTACATGGGAAAAGGATCCAAAGAAGACTAGATACGTGTTTATGTGTAAAAGAGCCACATCTTTCACACCTACAACAAGCAAAACATTGTAATCAAACTTGCTGTGAGAAAAAATAAACATTGAATTAAAAAACGAACAGGTCAGTCGTGAGACACAAACTTAAGGGGCTTTTTCCTGGCACAGTCCATTCTAATTGACAACCGAGAATACGACTTCCACGGAGGCTCTGTTGCCCGAGTAACCAGGTTTGGTAAAGGAGACCTGCTGCCGCCTTGTGGCCGTTTCTCAAAACAGCAGCTTTAAACCCAGTGCTAATGGTCACTTGATATTCAAAATCATTGCAGGCCTATAAATGACACCTGCCCTCAAAAACAATTCTTGGGTCGTACATCGAGGAAAAAAACTCAAAAGACGTGCACACTTCAAAACGACAATTTCAAGAGGCATATTTTGCGCACATTTTGTCTTCTCTTTCTTTCTTTCTCTTGTGATAAATAAAAGGGCATGGAAAAATGCTCAACATCAGGAATTAATAAAGCCATGCAAATCCAGTCGACAAAAACGTTCACCCACCGTCGTCAGAATGATCATCAGCCACAGAGTCTACAAAGAATAAATGCTCAAGGTGTTTTAGAGAACTCTGTGCCCTCTAGCTGCCGCTGGGACGTAACCTGGGAACAGCTAGTAGTGAGAACACCGTGGAGGTGCGTTGAAAGGTAAAAATTGAGCTAACTGATGGGCCTATCTCCCGAGTAGACCAAAATCAAAAAGACACAGGCTGGCCGTCCTGCACTGCAGCAACATGTACCATCACCAAGACTTGGAAGAAACCCAAATGTCCATCAACAGAACAATGCACCAAGAAGAAGGGGGCCCATGTGCACAATGGAACATGAGCCACGGAAGAGCATGCAACAGTGCCGCTGGCACCACCGTAGAAGGATCTAGAGATACCCACCCAAAAGGAAGTACGAAAGAAACCGAAATAGAAATATCCTATGACATCACTTATAGCTGTTACTTCAACATTGATACCCATGAAGTCATTTCCAAGAGAAGGCCGTGCATAGATGCAGAAAACCAACTATGCTTAACCAAGTGGAAAGGTGTAAGGAATGTATGAATTTGGATATGGGGGTTTACAGACATGTACTGATACATATGAAATATATAATCACAAAATACCTAAGGAATACCAGGAGAGGTCGACTCAACACTCTGTAATAACCTACACGGGAAAGGATCCAAAGATGAATAGATTGATACATACATATGATGAACCAGATGCAGTACACCTAGAACACACACCACATTTTTATCCAATTGGCCGTGATACTAGATAACAATTAAATTTTAAAAAACACACAAGAAGTAAGGAGATATAAGCTCTTGGGGGTTTGCCCTGACACACTGCACTCTCATTTGCAGCCTACTAACACAATTTCCAGGAAGCCTCTGTTGCAGGAAAACCCAGAGTTGGAAATGGAGAAATGCTGCCGCCTTGTGGCCGTTTCCCGCAAGAGCGGCTTCAAACGCATAGCTATGGTTCACTTAACATTCATAAGGACTCAGGCCTCTAAAAGACACCTGCCCTCAAAAAAAAAAAAAATGTCCTGAGCTCGGCCGTGGCCAAAAAAATTCAAAGCAGGCAAATGTGTCAAAGAGATAGTATGATAGAGGTAAGTTTTACTCACTCTTTATCAAAAAAAGGAAAATGGAGAAAAGCTCAACATCAGGAATCATCAGACTCCTCTAACCTACAAAAAGCTTTCAGCTCACCCAAGTTAACTACCGTCAGCCAAAAGACTACAAACAATAAATGCTGAAGGGGTTTTAGAGAACTCTGTTCCCTCTGTCTGTGGAGGACATGTCTAGTTGTAACAGCCAATAATGAGAACAGAAAGGAGCTGCGTTTTCAATTAAAAATTGAGCCACCCTTCCATCCAGAACACCCACAGCCGAGCCTCTCACCTGAGAAGACAGGCTGCAAGAGCTGCACTCCACGAGTTTTCACAGTAGCCAAGACACCGAAGCAACCCAAATGTCCATCAACAGATGAATGGATAAGAAGAGCTGGTCCGTGGACACAGTGGACTATTAGCCATGGAAAACAAGGAAACACTGCTCTTTGAGGCACCCGAGATGAGCCTAGAGATCATCACAGAACATGAGTTAAGTCGGAAAGCAAAAGGCATACTGTATGACATCACCTATAGGCGTTATCTAACAGCTGACACAAATGAACATATTTCCACAAAGAAAGACACTCACAGACTTAGAAAGCAAACTAAGCTTATGTAAAATGAAAGGTGGGGGGAATGGATAAATTAAGATTAGTGTCACCATATGTGTACAAATACGTATTAAATATATATATCAAACAGACCGACCATATAGCAAGGGAGGTCACCAGAACACTCTGCAATAATTTACATGGGAAGAGGATCTGTACAAGAATATATATATATATATATATATATATATATATATATATATATATATATATATATATATATAAAACCTACAAATGAACCAGATTCTGTACATATAGGACCAACAGTATTCTAATCATTACCCCGATTTAAACAAATTAAAAGAGCGAACAAGAAGTAATGTGACATACACTTCTGGGGTTTTTTCCTGGCACATTCCATTCTAATTGACAACCTGGGAACAGGACTTCCAGAACGCTCTGCTGCCCTAGTAACCAGATGTGGGAATGTAGCAATGCTGACGCCTTGTGGCCGTTTCCCACAGCAGCAGCTTTAAAGTCAGTGCTAATGGTCACTCAATATTCACACCCATTGCAGGCTTGTAAATGACACCTGCCCTCCAAAACAAAATCCTGGGGTCGAAAATCGACCAAAAAAGTCGAAAGAGGGCAACCTTCCAAGAAGACAATTTCGAGAGGTTTATTGTACTCACGGGGTTTTTTTTTCTGTTTTTGTTTAACAGAATAAAAAAAGGCGTGGAAAAATGCTGAACCTTAGGAATTATTAGACACGAAACTACACGTTAAAAAAACCTATCATGTCACACGACTCAGCATGGCCAGCAGCAAAACTTCTGCAAACAAGAAATGCTGACGGGGTGGTGAAGAATTGCGTACCCTCGGTTCTAAGTGGGACGTGGTAAGAGCCCCTAAGGAAAACACAGTGGAGTTGCCTGGAAAGGGTCAACATTGAGCGACCGTTCAATCAAGCATAGCCACTGCTGGGTCTATCACCTGAGAGGATGAGAATCAAAAAGACACGGGCTGGCAATCCTGCAATCCAGCAATGTTTACCATAGCCAACACTTGGAAGCAATGAAAATGCCCAGCCACAGAGGAATGCAGAAAGGAGCAGTGGTCCATGGACACAATGGAAGAGTACTCCAGTGAAAAGTAGAAATTCCATTTTAAAAACAGATATAAGTAAGGAGACATCAGCTTTGGGGGGTTTCTCCAGACACATCCCACCGTCATTGATAACCAAGGAACACCACTGGCAGGAAGGCCTGTTTCACTAGTTACCAGAGTGGGAAACGCAGAAATGCTGCAGCCCTGTGGCCGTTACCTGCAACGGCAGCTTGAAAACCCGTGCTAATGGTCACTTCGTGTGCACAAGTCCTGGAGGGCTGTCAATGAAACCTGCCCTCAAAATGTCTTGAGGGAGGTAGTGGCCAAAATATTTCAAAAGGCGGCACATAGTTCAAGAAAAGAATGTGATGAGGTAAGCTACACACACAGTTTGAAGAAAAAAAGGGCATCCCTGAAAGCTCAATTTCAAGGCTTTATGAGACGCATGCAAATCCAACCACAGAGGTATCGGCTCACACCAGTCAGAAGAACCATCAGCAACAAGACTACCAACAATTCATGCTGAAGGGGTTGTGGAGAAGTGCATACCCTCTAGGTTAAGTGGGACTTTGCCGCCAGCCGCGGCGGGTCCTCAAAGTGTAGCAACAACCGACGAGAGGGGGTAGGGAACTGAACGCACCAAGGTATGGGATCAGAAGGGCACAAGCAACTGACGCTTGCAAGGCAAGTTTAATAACAAAGCATAGCCGTATATATACCCCTAAAGCAGGGAATTTGCTTCGTCACGCCTTATCGGCATCAGCTGGTTGGTTGGCTTCTCGGCTTAGTCACACCTTACCAGCATCAGCTGGTTGGTTGGCTGCTCGGCTTCTCCCTCAAAGGCACCAATTTCCCCTCCAGGGTTGCTTTTCCTAGCTTTAGGGAACAACCAGGGACTCCCAGTAACTGAGCAGATCCCTGGAGCGATTTGGCCAAAGACCATCTCCTTTTGTATGTTCATACCATAAAGTCCAGGATGCATACCAAGGAGAGTACAGTCGGGCCCTGAGGCTTAGGAGGGTCTCAGTGGCGCCTTCCTCAGAGGGCAATGCTCGCCAGAGGACTTCACCTGGTAAGAGGCACTAATGGGAACAGAATGGAGGTGCCTTTACAAGGTAAACACTGAGTTACGATATGATCCAGCAGGCCCACTCCTGGGCCTATAACCTAAGAACGAAGACAGAAGTGGAAAGACACAGGCAGGCAAATCTGCATTGCAGGAGTATTACAATAGCCAGGACATGGAAGCAAGCAGAAAGTCCATCAACAGATGAGTGGACAAAGAAGAACAGGGACCTGAGCAGATGGAATATTAGCCAAGGAACAAAAGGAAACAATGCCATCAACAGCACCATCGGTGAGGCTAGAGTTCATCACGCACCTTGCAGTAAGTCACAGAGCGAAAGATACATAGCCTACGATATCACTTATAGGTGTTCCCTAAAAATTGATATCACTGAAGATATTTCCACAGAGAAAGGCAATCACAGATGCAATAAACAGATTTATGGTTCACCCATGGAGAGGTGTGAGAAATGTGTACATTAGGAAATTGGGTTTAAGAGAGAGATACAAACACACGTGAAATACAAAATCACCAAAGGCCTACGGAATACCAAGAGAAGAGTACTCAACATTGTGTCATAAGCTACATGGGAAAAGGATCCAAAGAAGACTAGATACGTGTTTATGTGTAAAAGAGCCACATCTTTCACACCTACAACAAGCAAAACATTGTAATCAAACTTGCTGTGAGAAACAATAAACATTGAATTAAAAAACGAACAAGTCAGTCGTGAGGCACAAACATAAGGGGCTTTTTCCTGGCACAGTCCATTCTAATTGACAACCGAGAATACGACTTCCACGGAGGCTCTGTTGCCCGAGTAACCAGGTTTGGTAAAGGAGACCTGCTGCCGCCTTGTGGCCGTTTCTCAAAACAGCAGCTTTAAACCCAGTGCTAATGGTCACTTGATATTCAAAATCATTGCAGGCCTATAAATGACACCTGCCCTCAAAAACGATTCTTGGGTCGTCCATCGAGGAAAAAAACTCAAAAGATGTGCACACTTCAAAACGACAATTTCAAGAGGCATATTTTGCGCACATTTTGTCTTCTCTTTCTTTCTTTCTCTTGTGATAAATAAAAGGGCATGGAAAAATGCTCAACATCAGGAATTAATAAAGCCATGCAAATCCAGTCGACAGAAACGTTCACCCACCGTCGTCAGAATGATCATCAGCCACAGAGTCTACAAAGAATAAATGCTCAAGGTGTTTTAGAGAACTCTGTGCCCTCTAGCGGCCGCTGGGACGTAACCTGGGAACAGCTAGTAGTGAGAACACCGTGGAGGTGCACTGAAAGGTAAAAATTGAGCTAACCTGTAATCGGGTAGGCCCACTGATGGGCCTATCTCCCGAGTAGACCAAAATCAAAAAGACACAGGCTGGCCATCCTGCACTGCAGCAACATGTACCATCGCCAAGACTTGGAAGAAACCCAAATGTCCATCAACAGAACAATGCACCAAGAAGAAGGGGGCCCATGTGCACAATGGAACATGAGCCACGGAAGAGCATGCAACAGTGCCGCTGGCACCACCGTAGAAGTATCTAGAGATACCCACCCAAAAGGAAGTACGAAAGAAACCGAAATAGAAATATCCTATGACATCACTTATAGCTGTGACTTCAACATTGATACCCATGAAGTCATTTCCAAGAGAAGGCCGTGCATAGATGCAGAAAACCAACTATGCTTAACCAAGTGGAAAGGTGTAAGGAATGTATGAATTTGGATATGGGGGTTTACAGACATGTACTGATACATATGAAATATATAATCACAAAATACCTAAGGAATACCAGGAGAGGTCGACTCAACACTCTGTAATAACCTACACGGGAACGGATCCAAAGATGAATAGATTGATACATACATATGATGAACCAGATGCAGTACACCTAGAACACACACCACATTTTTATCCAATTGGCTGTGATACTAGATAACAATTAAATTTTAAAAAACACACAAGAAGTAAGGAGATATAAGCTCTTGGGGGTTTGCCCTGACACACTGCACTCTCATTTGCAGCCTACTAACACAATTTCCAGGAAGCCTCTGTTGCAGGAAAACCCAGAGTTGGAAATGGAGAAATGCTGCCGCCTTGTGGCCGTTTCCCGCAAGAGCGGCTTCAAACGCATAGCTATGGGTCACTTAACATTCATAAGGACTCAGGCCTCTAAAAGACACCTGCCCTCAAAAAAAAAAATGTCCTGAGCTCGGCCGTGGCCAAAAAAATTCAAAGCAGTCAAATGTGTCAAAGAGATAGTATGATAGAGGTAAGTTTTACTCACTCTTTATCAAAAAAAGGAAAATGGAGAAAAGCTCAACATCAGGAATCATCAGACTCCTCTAACCTACAAAAAGCTTTCAGCTCACCCAAGTTAACTACCGTCAGCCAAAAGACTACAAACAATAAATGCTGAAGGGGTTTTAGAGAACTCTGTTCCCTCTGTCTGTGGAGGACATGTCTAGTTGTAACAGCCAATAATGAGAACAGAAAGGAGCTGCGTTTTCAATTAAAAATTGAGCCACCCTTCCATCCAGAACACCCACAGCTGAGCCTCTCACCTGAGAAGACAGGCTGCAAGAGCTGCACTCCACGAGTTTTCACAGTAGCCAAGACACCGAAGCAACCCAAATGTCCATCAACAGATGAATGGATAAGAAGAGCTGGTCCGTGGACACAGTGGACTATTAGCCATGGAAAACAAGGAAACACTGCTCTTTGAGGCACCCGAGATGAGCCTAGAGATCATCACAGAACATGAGTTAAGTCGGAAAGCAAAAGGCATACCGTATGACATCACCTATAGGCGTTATCTAACAGCTGACACAAATGAACATATTTCCACAAAGAAAGACACTCACAGACTTAGAAAGCAAACTAAGCTTATGTAAAATGAAAGGTGGGGGGAATGGATAAATTAAGATTAGTGTCACCATATGTGTACAAATACGTATTAAATATATATATCAAACAGACCGACCATATAGCAAGGGAGGTCACCAGAACACTCTGCAATAATTTACATGGGAAGAGGATCTGTACAAGAATATATATATATATATATATATATAAAACGTACAAATGAACCAGATTCTGTACATATAGGACCAACAGTATTCTAATCATTACCCCGATTTAAACAAATTAAAAGAGCGAACAAGAAGTAATGTGACATACACTTCTGGGGTTTTTTCCTGGCACATTCCATTCTAATTGACAACCTGGGAACAGGACTTCCAGAAGGCTCTGCTGCCCTAGTAACCAGATGTGGGAATGTAGCAATGCTGACGCCTTGTGGCCGTTTCCCACAGCAGCAGCTTTAAAGTCAGTGCTAATGGTCACTCAATATTCACACCCATTGCAGGCTTGTAAATGACACCTGCCCTCCAAAACAAAATCCTGGGGTCGAAAATCGACCAAAAAAGTCCAAAGAGGGCAACCTTCCAAGAAGACAATTTCGAGAGGTTTATTGTACTCACGGGGTTTTTTTTTCTGTTTTTGTTTAACAGAATAAAAAAAGGCGTGGAAAAATGCTGAACCTTAGGAATTATTAGACACGAAACTACACGTTAAAAAAACCTATCATGTCACACGACTCAGCATGGCCAGCAGCAAAACTTCTGCAAACAAGAAATGCTGACGGGGTGGTGAAGAAATGCGTACCCTCGGTTCTAAGTGGGACGTGGTAAGAGCCCCTAAGGAAAACACAGTGGAGTTGCCTGGAAAGGGTCAACATTGAGCGACCGTTCAATCAAGCATAGCCACTGCTGGGTCTATCACCTGAGAGGATGAGAATCAAAAAGACACGGGCTGGCAATCCTGCAATCCAGCAATGTTTACCATAGCCAACACTTGGAAGCAATGAAAATGCCCAGCCACAGAGGAATGCAGAAAGGAGCAGTGGTCCATGGACACAATGGAAGAGTACTCCAGTGAAAAGTAGAAATTCCATTTTAAAAACAGATATAAGTAAGGAGACATCAGCTTTGGGGGGTTTCTCCAGACACATCCCACCGTCATTGATAACCAAGGAACACCACTGGCAGGAAGGCCTGTTTCACTAGTTACCAGAGTGGGAAACGCAGAAATGCTGCAGCCCTGTGGCCGTTACCTGCAACGGCAGCTTGAAAACCCGTGCTAATGGTCACTTCGTGTGCACAAGTCCTGGAGGGCTGTCAATGAAACCTGCCCTCAAAATGTCTTGAGGGAGGTAGTGGCCAAAATATTTCAAAAGGCGGCACATAGTTCAAGAAAAGAATGTGATGAGGTAAGCTACACACACAGTTTGAAGAAAAAAAGGGCATCCCTGAAAGCTCAATTTCAAGGCTTTATGAGACGCATGCAAATCCAACCACAGAGGTATCGGCTCACACCAGTCAGAAGAACCATCAGCAACAAGACTACCAACAATTCATGCTGAAGGGGTTGTGGAGAAGTGCATACCCTCTAGGTTAAGTGGGACTTTGCCGCCAGCCGCGGCGGGTCCTCAAAGTGTAGCAACAACCGACGAGAGGGGGTAGGGAACTGAACGCACCAAGGTATGGGATCAGAAGGGCACAAGCAACTGACGCTTGCAAGGCAAGTTTAATAACAAAGCATAGCCGTATATATACCCCTAAAGCAGGGAATTTGCTTCGTCACGCCTTATCGGCATCAGCTGGTTGGTTGGCTTCTCGGCTTAGTCACACCTTATCAGCATCAGCTGGTTGGTTGGCTGCTCGGCTTCTCCCTCAAAGGCACCAATTTCCCCTCCAGGGTTGCTTTTCCTAGCTTTAGGGAACAACCAGGGACTCCCAGTAACTGAGCAGGTCCCTGGAGCGATTTGGCCAAAGACCATCTCCTTTTGTATGTTCATACCATAAAGTCCAGGATGCATACCAAGGAGAGTACAGTCGGGCCCTGAGGCTTAGGAGGGTCTCAGTGGCGCCTTCCTCAGAGGGCAATGCTCGCCACAGGACTTCACCTGGTAAGAGGCACTAATGGGAACAGAATGGAGGTGCCTTTACAAGGTAAACACTGAGTTACGATATGATCCAGCAGGCCCACTCCTGGGCCTATAACCTAAGAAAGAAGACAGAAGTGGAAAGACACAGGCAGGCAAATCTGCATTGCAGGAGTATTACAATAGCCAGGACATGGAAGCAAGCAGAAAGTCCATCAACAGATGAGTGGACAAAGAAGAACAGGGACCTGAGCAGATGGAATATTAGCCAAGGAACAAAAGGAAACAATGCCATCAACAGCACCATCGGTGAGGCTAGAGTTCATCACGCACCTTGCAGTAAGTCACAGAGCGAAAGATACATAGCCTACGATATCACTTATAGGTGTTCCCTAAAAATTGATATCACTGAAGATATTTCCACAGAGAAAGGCAATCACAGATGCAATAAACAGATTTATGGTTCACCCATGGACAGGTGTGAGAATTGTGTACATTAGGAAATTGGGTTTAAGAGAGAGATACAAACACACGTGAAATACAAAATCACCAAAGGCCTACGGAATACCAAGAGAAGAGTACTCAACATTGTGTCATAAGCTACATGGGAAAAGGATCCAAAGAAGACTAGATACGTGTTTATGTGTAAAAGAGCCACATCTTTCACACCTACAACAAGCAAAACATTGTAATCAAACTTGCTGTGAGAAACAATAAACATTGAATTAAAAAACGAACAAGTCAGTCGTGAGGCACAAACATAAGGGGCTTTTTCCTGGCACAGTCCATTCTAATTGACAACCGAGAATACGACTTCCACGGAGGCTCTGTTGCCCGAGTAACCAGGTTTGGTAAAGGAGACCTGCTGCCGCCTTGTGGCCGTTTCTCAAAACAGCAGCTTTAAACCCAGTGCTAATGGTCACTTGATATTCAAAATCATTGCAGGCCTATAAATGACACCTGCCCTCAAAAACGATTCTTGGGTCGTCCATCGAGGAAAAAAACTCAAAAGATGTGCACACTTCAAAACGACAATTTCAAGAGGCATATTTTGCGCACATTTTGTCTTCTCTTTCTTTCTTTCTCTTGTGATAAATAAAAGGGCATGGAAAAATGCTCAACATCAGGAATTAATAAAGCCATGCAAATCCAGTCGACAGAAACGTTCACCCACCGTCGTCAGAATGATCATCAGCCACAGAGTCTACAAAGAATAAATGCTCAAGGTGTTTTAGAGAACTCTGTGCCCTCTAGCGGCCGCTGGGACGTAACCTGGGAACAGCTAGTAGTGAGAACACCGTGGAGGTGCACTGAAAGGTAAAAATTGAGCTAACCTGTAATCGGGTAGGCCCACTGATGGGCCTATCTCCCGAGTAGACCAAAATCAAAAAGACACAGGCTGGCCATCCTGCACTGCAGCAACATGTACCATCGCCAAGACTTGGAAGAAACCCAAATGTCCATCAACAGAACAATGCACCAAGAAGAAGGGGGCCCATGTGCACAATGGAACATGAGCCACGGAAGAGCATGCAACAGTGCCGCTGGCACCACCGTAGAAGGATCTAGAGATACCCACCCAAAAGGAAGTACGAAAGAAACCGAAATAGAAATATCCTATGACATCACTTATAGCTGTGACTTCAACATTGATACCCATGAAGTCATTTCCAAGAGAAGGCCGTGCATAGATGCAGAAAACCAACTATGCTTAACCAAGTGGAAAGGTGTAAGGAATGTATGAATTTGGATATGGGGGTTTACAGACATGTACTGATACATATGAAATATATAATCACAAAATACCTAAGGAATACCAGGAGAAGTCGACTCAACACTCTGTAATAACCTACACGGGAACGGATCCAAAGATGAATAGATTGATACATACATATGATGAACCAGATGCAGTACACCTAGAACACACACCACATTTTTATCCAATTGGCTGTGATACTAGATAACAATTAAATTTTAAAAAACACACAAGAAGTAAGGAGATATAAGCTCTTGGGGGTTTGCCCTGACACACTGCACTCTCATTTGCAGCCTACTAACACAATTTCCAGGAAGCCTCTGTTGCAGGAAAACCCAGAGTTGGAAATGGAGAAATGCTGCCGCCTTGTGGCCGTTTCCCGCAAGAGCGGCTTCAAACGCATAGCTATGGGTCACTTAACATTCATAAGGACTCAGGCCTCTAAAAGACACCTGCCCTCAAAAAAAAAAAATGTCCTGAGCTCGGCCGTGGCCAAAAAAATTCAAAGCAATCAAATGTGTCAAAGAGATAGTATGATAGAGGTAAGTTTTACTCACTCTTTATCAAAAAAAGGAAAATGGAGAAAAGCTCAACATCAGGAATCATCAGACTCCTCTAACCTACAAAAAGCTTTCAGCTCACCCAAGTTAACTACCGTCAGCCAAAAGACTACAAACAATAAATGCTGAAGGGGTTTTAGAGAACTCTGTTCCCTCTGTCTGTGGAGGACCTGTCTAGTTGTAACAGCCAATAATGAGAACAGAAAGGAGCTGCGTTTTCAATTAAAAATTGAGCCACCCTTCCATCCAGAACACCCACAGCTGAGCCTCTCACCTGAGAAGACAGGCTGCAAGAGCTGCACTCCACGAGTTTTCACAGTAGCCAAGACACCGAAGCAACCCAAATGTCCATCAACAGATGAATGGATAAGAAGAGCTGGTCCGTGGACACAGTGGACTATTAGCCATGGAAAACAAGGAAACACTGCTCTTTGAGGCACCCGAGATGAGCCTAGAGATCATCACAGAACATGAGTTAAGTCGGAAAGCAAAAGGCATACCGTATGACATCACCTATAGGCGTTATCTAACAGCTGACACAAATGAACATATTTCCACAAAGAAAGACACTCACAGACTTAGAAAGCAAACTAAGCTTATGTAAAATGAAAGGTGGGGGGAATGGATAAATTAAGATTAGTGTCACCATATGTGTACAAATACGTATTAAATATATATATCAAACAGACTGACCATATAGCAAGGGAGGTCACCAGAACACTCTGCAATAATTTACATGGGAAGAGGATCTGTACAAGAATATATATATATATATATATATATATAAAACGTACAAATGAACCAGATTCTGTACATATAGGACCAACAGTATTCTAATCATTACCCCGATTTAAACAAATTAAAAGAGCGAACAAGAAGTAATGTGACATACACTTCTGGGGTTTTTTCCTGGCACATTCCATTCTAATTGACAACCTGGGAACAGGACTTCCAGAAGGCTCTGCTGCCCTAGTAACCAGATGTGGGAATGTAGCAATGCTGACGCCTTGTGGCCGTTTCCCACAGCAGCAGCTTTAAAGTCAGTGCTAATGGTCACTCAATATTCACACCCATTGCAGGCTTGTAAATGACACCTGCCCTCCAAAACAAAATCCTGGGGTCGAAAATCGACCAAAAAAGTCCAAAGAGGGCAACCTTCCAAGAAGACAATTTCGATAGGTTTATTGTACTCACGGTTTTTTTTTCTGTTTTTGTTTAACAGAATAAAAAAAGGCGTGGAAAAATGCTGAACCTTAGGAATTATTAGACACGAAAATACACGTTACAAAAACCTATCATGTCACACGACTCAGCATGGCCAGCAGCAAAACTTCTGCAAACAAGAAATGCTGACGGGGTGGTGAAGAAATGCGTACCCTCGGTTCTAAGTGGGACGTGGTAAGAGCCCCTAAGGAAAACACAGTGGAGTTGCCTGGAAAGGGTCAACATTGAGCGACCGTTCAATCAAGCATAGCCACTGCTGGGTCTATCACCTGAGAGGATGAGAATCAAAAAGACACGGGCTGGCAATCCTGCAATCCAGCAATGTTTACCATAGCCAACACTTGGAAGCAATGAAAATGCCCAGCCACAGAGGAATGCAGAAAGGAGCAGTGGCCCATGGACACAATGGAAGAGTACTCCAGTGAAAAGTAGAAATTCCATTTTAAAAACAGATATAAGTAAGGAGACATCAGCTTTGGGGGGTTTCTCCAGACACATCCCACCGTCATTGATAACCAAGGAACACCACTGGCAGGAAGGCCTGTTTCACTAGTTACCAGAGTGGGAAACGCAGAAATGCTGCAGCCCTGTGGCCGTTACCTGCAACGGCAGCTTGAAAACCCGTGCTAATGGTCACTTCGTGTGCACAAGTCCTGGAGGGCTGTCAATGAAACCTGCCCTCAAAATGTCTTGAGGGAGGTAGTGGCCAAAATATTTCAAAAGGCGGCACATAGTTCAAGAAAAGAATGTGATGAGGTAAGCTACACACACAGTTTGAAGAAAAAAAGGGCATCCCTGAAAGCTCAATTTCAAGGCTTTATGAGACGCATGCAAATCCAACCACAGAGGTATCGGCTCACACCAGTCAGAAGAACCATCAGCAACAAGACTACCAACAATTCATGCTGAAGGGGTTGTGGAGAAGTGCATACCCTCTAGGTTAAGTGGGACTTTGCCGCCAGCCGCGGCGGGTCCTCAAAGTGTAGCAACAACCGACGAGAGGGGGTAGGGAACTGAACGCACCAAGGTATGGGATCAGAAGGGCACAAGCAACTGACGCTTGCAAGGCAAGTTTAATAACAAAGCATAGCCGTATATATACCCCTAAAGCAGGGAATTTGCTTCGTCACGCCTTATCGGCATCAGCTGGTTGGTTGGCTTCTCGGCTTAGTCACACCTTATCAGCATCAGCTGGTTGGTTGGCTGCTCGGCTTCTCCCTCAAAGGCACCAATTTCCCCTCCAGGGTTGCTTTTCCTAGCTTTAGGGAACAACCAGGGACTCCCAGTAACTGAGCAGGTCCCTGGAGCGATTTGGCCAAAGACCATCTCCTTTTGTATGTTCATACCATAAAGTCCAGGATGCATACCAAGGAGAGTACAGTCGGGCCCTGAGGCTTAGGAGGGTCTCAGTGGCGCCTTCCTCAGAGGGCAATGCTCGCCACAGGACTTCACCTGGTAAGAGGCACTAATGGGAACAGAATGGAGGTGCCTTTACAAGGTAAACACTGAGTTACGATATGATCCAGCAGGCCCACTCCTGGGCCTATAACCTAAGAAAGAAGACAGAAGTGGAAAGACACAGGCAGGCAAATCTGCATTGCAGGAGTATTACAATAGCCAGGACATGGAAGCAAGCAGAAAGTCCATCAACAGATGAGTGGACAAAGAAGAACAGGGACCTGAACAGATGGAATATTAGCCAAGGAACAAAAGGAAACAATGCCATCAACAGCACCATCGGTGAGGCTAGAGTTCATCACGCACCTTGCAGTAAGTCACAGAGCGAAAGATACATAGCCTACGATATCACTTATAGGTGTTCCCTGAAAATTGATATCACTGAAGATATTTCCACAGAGAAAGGCAATCACAGATGCAATAAACAGATTTATGGTTCACCCATGGACAGGTGTGAGAATTGTGTACATTAGGAAATTGGGTTTAAGAGCGAGATACAAACACAGGTGAAATACAAAATCACCAAAGGCCTACGGAATACCAAGAGAAGAGTACTCAACATTGTGTCATAAGCTACATGGGAAAAGGATCCAAAGAAGACTAGATACGTGTTTATGTGTAAAAGAGCCACATCTTTCACACCTACAACAAGCAAAACATTGTAATCAAACTTGCTGTGAGAAAAAATAAACATTGAATTAAAAAACGAACAGGTCAGTCGTGAGACACAAACTTAAGGGGCTTTTTCCTGGCACAGTCCATTCTAATTGACAACCGAGAATAAGACTTCCACGGAGGCTCTGTTGCCCGAGTAACCAGGTTTGGTAAAGGAGACCTGCTGCCGCCTTGTGGCCGTTTCTCAAAACAGCAGCTTTAAACCCAGTGCTAATGGTCACTTGATATTCAAAATCATTGCAGGCCTATAAATGACACCTGCCCTCAAAAACAATTCTTGGGTCGTACATCGAGGAAAAAAACTCAAAAGACGTGCACACTTCAAAACGACAATTTCAAGAGGCATATTTTGCGCACATTTTGTCTTCTCTTTCTTTCTTTCTCTTGTGATAAATAAAAGGGCATGGAAAAATGCTCAACATCAGGAATTAATAAAGCCATGCAAATCCAGTCGACAAAAACGTTCACCCACCGTCGTCAGAATGATCATCAGCCACAGAGTCTACAAAGAATAAATGCTCAAGGTGTTTTAGAGAACTCTGTGCCCTCTAGCTGCCGCTGGGACGTAACCTGGGAACAGCTAGTAGTGAGAACACCGTGGAGGTGCGTTGAAAGGTAAAAATTGAGCTAACTGATGGGCCTATCTCCCGAGTAGACCAAAATCAAAAAGACACAGGCTGGCCGTCCTGCACTGCAGCAACATGTACCATCACCAAGACTTGGAAGAAACCCAAATGTCCATCAACAGAACAATGCACCAAGAAGAAGGGGGCCCATGTGCACAATGGAACATGAGCCACGGAAGAGCATGCAACAGTGCCGCTGGCACCACCGTAGAAGGATCTAGAGATACCCACCCAAAAGGAAGTACGAAAGAAACCGAAATAGAAATATCCTATGACATCACTTATAGCTGTTACTTCAACATTGATACCCATGAAGTCATTTCCAAGAGAAGGCCGTGCATAGATGCAGAAAACCAACTATGCTTAACCAAGTGGAAAGGTGTAAGGAATGTATGAATTTGGATATGGGGGTTTACAGACATGTACTGATACATATGAAATATATAATCACAAAATACCTAAGGAATACCAGGAGAGGTCGACTCAACACTCTGTAATAACCTACACGGGAAAGGATCCAAAGATGAATAGATTGATACATACATATGATGAACCAGATGCAGTACACCTAGAACACACACCACATTTTTATCCAATTGGCCGTGATACTAGATAACAATTAAATTTTAAAAAACACACAAGAAGTAAGGAGATATAAGCTCTTGGGGGTTTGCCCTGACACACTGCACTCTCATTTGCAGCCTACTAACACAATTTCCAGGAAGCCTCTGTTGCAGGAAAACCCAGAGTTGGAAATGGAGAAATGCTGCCGCCTTGTGGCCGTTTCCCGCAAGAGCGGCTTCAAACGCATAGCTATGGTTCACTTAACATTCATAAGGACTCAGGCCTCTAAAAGACACCTGCCCTCAAAAAAAAAAAAAATGTCCTGAGCTCGGCCGTGGCCAAAAAAATTCAAAGCAGGCAAATGTGTCAAAGAGATAGTATGATAGAGGTAAGTTTTACTCACTCTTTATCAAAAAAAGGAAAATGGAGAAAAGCTCAACATCAGGAATCATCAGACTCCTCTAACCTACAAAAAGCTTTCAGCTCACCCAAGTTAACTACCGTCAGCCAAAAGACTACAAACAATAAATGCTGAAGGGGTTTTAGAGAACTCTGTTCCCTCTGTCTGTGGAGGACATGTCTAGTTGTAACAGCCAATAATGAGAACAGAAAGGAGCTGCGTTTTCAATTAAAAATTGAGCCACCCTTCCATCCAGAACACCCACAGCCGAGCCTCTCACCTGAGAAGACAGGCTGCAAGAGCTGCACTCCACGAGTTTTCACAGTAGCCAAGACACCGAAGCAACCCAAATGTCCATCAACAGATGAATGGATAAGAAGAGCTGGTCCGTGGACACAGTGGACTATTAGCCATGGAAAACAAGGAAACACTGCTCTTTGAGGCACCCGAGATGAGCCTAGAGATCATCACAGAACATGAGTTAAGTCGGAAAGCAAAAGGCATACCGTATGACATCACCTATAGGCGTTATCTAACAGCTGACACAAATGAACATATTTCCACAAAGAAAGACACTCACAGACTTAGAAAGCAAACTAAGCTTATGTAAAATGAAAGGTGGGGGGAATGGATAAATTAAGATTAGTGTCACCATATGTGTACAAATACGTATTAAATATATATATCAAACAGACCGACCATATAGCAAGGGAGGTCACCAGAACACTCTGCAATAATTTACATGGGAAGAGGATCTGTACAAGAATATATATATATATATATATATATAAAACGTACAAATGAACCAGATTCTGTACATATAGGACCAACAGTATTCTAATCATTACCCCGATTTAAACAAATTAAAAGAGCGAACAAGAAGTAATGTGACATACACTTCTGGGGTTTTTTCCTGGCACATTCCATTCTAATTGACAACCTGGGAACAGGACTTCCAGAAGGCTCTGCTGCCCTAGTAACCAGATGTGGGAATGTAGCAATGCTGACGCCTTGTGGCCGTTTCCCACAGCAGCAGCTTTAAAGTCAGTGCTAATGGTCACTCAATATTCACACCCATTGCAGGCTTGTAAATGACACCTGCCCTCCAAAACAAAATCCTGGGGTCGAAAATCGACCAAAAAAGTCCAAAGAGGGCAACCTTCCAAGAAGACAATTTCGAGAGGTTTATTGTACCCACGGGTTTTTTTTTTCTGTTTTTGTTTAACAGAATAAAAAAAGGCGTGGAAAAATGCTGAACCTTAGGAATTATTAGACACGAAACTACACGTTAAAAAAACCTATCATGTCACACGACTCAGCATGGCCAGCAGCAAAACTTCTGCAAACAAGAAATGCTGACGGGGTGGTGAAGAAATGCGTACCCTCGGTTCTAAGTGGGACGTGGTAAGAGCCCCTAAGGAAAACACAGTGGAGTTGCCTGGAAAGGGTCAACATTGAGCGACCGTTCAATCAAGCATAGCCACTGCTGGGTCTATCACCTGAGAGGATGAGAATCAAAAAGACACGGGCTGGCAATCCTGCAATCCAGCAATGTTTACCATAGCCAACACTTGGAAGCAATGAAAATGCCCAGCCACAGAGGAATGCAGAAAGGAGCAGTGGCCCATGGACACAATGGAAGAGTACTCCAGTGAAAAGTAGAAATTCCATTTTAAAAACAGATATAAGTAAGGAGACATCAGCTTTGGGGGGTTTCTCCAGACACATCCCACCGTCATTGATAACCAAGGAACACCACTGGCAGGAAGGCCTGTTTCACTAGTTACCAGAGTGGGAAACGCAGAAATGCTGCAGCCCTGTGGCCGTTACCTGCAACGGCAGCTTGAAAACCCGTGCTAATGGTCACTTCGTGTGCACAAGTCCTGGAGGGCTGTCAATGAAACCTGCCCTCAAAATGTCTTGAGGGAGGTAGTGGCCAAAATATTTCAAAAGGCGGCACATAGTTCAAGAAAAGAATGTGATGAGGTAAGCTACACACACAGTTTGAAGAAAAAAAGGGCATCCCTGAAAGCTCAATTTCAAGGCTTTATGAGACGCATGCAAATCCAACCACAGAGGTATCGGCTCACACCAGTCAGAAGAACCATCAGCAACAAGACTACCAACAATTCATGCTGAAGGGGTTGTGGAGAAGTGCATACCCTCTAGGTTAAGTGGGACTTTGCCGCCAGCCGCGGCGGGTCCTCAAAGTGTAGCAACAACCGACGAGAGGGGGTAGGGAACTGAACGCACCAAGGTATGGGATCAGAAGGGCACAAGCAACTGACGCTTGCAAGGCAAGTTTAATAACAAAGCATAGCCGTATATATACCCCTAAAGCAGGGAATTTGCTTCGTCACGCCTTATCGGCATCAGCTGGTTGGTTGGCTTCTCGGCTTAGTCACACCTTATCAGCATCAGCTGGTTGGTTGGCTGCTCGGCTTCTCCCTCAAAGGCACCAATTTCCCCTCCAGGGTTGCTTTTCCTAGCTTTAGGGAACAACCAGGGACTCCCAGTAACTGAGCAGGTCCCTGGAGCGATTTGGCCAAAGACCATCTCCTTTTGTATGTTCATACCATAAAGTCCAGGATGCATACCAAGGAGAGTACAGTCGGGCCCTGAGGCTTAGGAGGGTCTCAGTGGCGCCTTCCTCAGAGGGCAATGCTCGCCACAGGACTTCACCTGGTAAGAGGCACTAATGGGAACAGAATGGAGGTGCCTTTACAAGGTAAACACTGAGTTACGATATGATCCAGCAGGCCCACTCCTGGGCCTATAACCTAAGAAAGAAGACAGAAGTGGAAAGACACAGGCAGGCAAATCTGCATTGCAGGAGTATTACAATAGCCAGGACATGGAAGCAAGCAGAAAGTCCATCAACAGATGAGTGGACAAAGAAGAACAGGGACCTGAGCAGATGGAATATTAGCCAAGGAACAAAAGGAAACAATGCCATCAACAGCACCATCGGTGAGGCTAGAGTTCATCACGCACCTTGCAGTAAGTCACAGAGCGAAAGATACATAGCCTACGATATCACTTATAGGTGTTCCCTAAAAATTGATATCACTGAAGATATTTCCACAGAGAAAGGCAATCACAGATGCAATAAACAGATTTATGGTTCACCCATGGACAGGTGTGAGAATTGTGTACATTAGGAAATTGGGTTTAAGAGAGAGATACAAACACACGTGAAATACAAAATCACCAAAGGCCTACGGAATACCAAGAGAAGAGTACTCAACATTGTGTCATAAGCTACATGGGAAAAGGATCCAAAGAAGACTAGATACGTGTTTATGTGTAAAAGAGCCACATCTTTCACACCTACAACAAGCAAAACATTGTAATCAAACTTGCTGTGAGAAACAATAAACATTGAATTAAAAAACAAACAAGTCAGTCGTGAGGCACAATCATAAGGGGCTTTTTCCTGGCACAGTCCATTCTAATTGACAACCGAGAATACGACTTCCACGGAGGCTCTGTTGCCCGAGTAACCAGGTTTGGTAAAGGAGACCTGCTGCCGCCTTGTGGCCGTTTCTCAAAACAGCAGCTTTAAACCCAGTGCTAATGGTCACTTGATATTCAAAATCATTGCAGGCCTATAAATGACACCTGCCCTCAAAAACGATTCTTGGGTCGTCAATCGAGGAAAAAAACTCAAAAGATGTGCACACTTCAAAACGACAATTTCAAGAGGCATATTTTGCACACATTTTGTCTTCTCTTTCTTTCTTTCTCTTGTGATAAATAAAAGGGCATGGAAAAATGCTCAACATCAGGAATTAATAAAGCCATGCAAATCCAGTCGACAGAAACGTTCACCCACCGTCGTCAGAATGATCATCAGCCACAGAGTCTACAAAGAATAAATGCTCAAGGTGTTTTAGAGAACTCTGTGCCCTCTAGCGGCCGCTGGGACGTAACCTGGGAACAGCTAGTAGTGAGAACACCGTGGAGGTGCACTGAAAGGTAAAAATTGAGCTAACCTGTAATCGGGTAGGCCCACTGATGGGCCTATCTCCCGAGTAGACCAAAATCAAAAAGACACAGGCTGGCCATCCTGCACTGCAGCAACATGTACCATCGCCAAGACTTGGAAGAAACCCAAATGTCCATCAACAGAACAATGCACCAAGAAGAAGGGGGC
Source organism: Kogia breviceps (assembly GCF_026419965.1). Taxonomy (NCBI): domain Eukaryota; kingdom Metazoa; phylum Chordata; class Mammalia; order Artiodactyla; family Physeteridae; genus Kogia; species Kogia breviceps. Next base: position 11,768 of record NW_026711666.1, on the reverse strand, counting down.
CCATGTGCACAATGGAACATGAGCCACGGAAGAGCATGCAACAGTGCCGCTGGCACCACCGTAGAAGGATCTAGAGATACCCACCCAAAAGGAAGTACGAAAGAAACCGAAATAGAAATATCCTATGACATCACTTATAGCTGTTACTTCAACATTGATACCCATGAAGTCATTTCCAAGAGAAGGCCGTGCATAGATGCAGAAAACCAACTATGCTTAACCAAGTGGAAAGGTGTAAGGAATGTATGAATTTGGATATGGGGGTTTACAGACATGTACTGATACATATGAAATATATAATCACAAAATACCTAAGGAATACCAGGAGAGGTCGACTCAACACTCTGTAATAACCTACACGGGAACGGATCCAAAGTTGAATAGATTGATACATACATATGATGAACCAGATGCAGTACACCTAGAACACACACCACATTTTTATCCAATTGGCTGTGATACTAGATAACAATTAAATTTTAAAAAACACACATGAAGTAAGGAGATATAAGCTCTTGGGGGTTTGCCCTGACACACTGCACTCTCATTTGCAGCCTACTAACACAATTTCCAGGAAGCCTCTGTTGCAGGAAAACCCAGAGTTGGAAATGGAGAAATGCTGCCGCCTTGTGGCCGTTTCCCGCAAGAGCGGCTTCAAACGCATAGCTATGGGTCACTTAACATTCATAAGGACTCAGGCCTCTAAAAGACACCTGCCCTCAAAAAAAAAAAAATGTCATGAGCTCGGCCGTGGCCAAAAAAATTCAAAGCAGGCAAATGTGTCAAAGAGATAGTATGATAGAGGTAAGTTTTACTCACTCTTTATCAAAAAAAGGAAAATGGAGAAAAGCTCAACATCAGGAATCATCAGACTCCTCTAACCTACAAAAAGCTTTCAGCTCACCCAAGTTAACTACCGTCAGCCAAAAGACTACAAACAATAAATGCTGAAGGGGTTTTAGAGAACTCTGTTCCCTCTGTCTGTGGAGGACATGTCTAGTTGTAACAGCCAATAATGAGAACAGAAAGGAGCTGCGTTTTCAATTAAAAATTGAGCCACCCTTCCATCCAGAACACCCACAGCTGAGCCTCTCACCTGAGAAGACAGGCTGCAAGAGCTGCACTCCACGAGTTTTCACAGTAGCCAAGACACCGAAGCAACCCAAATGTCCATCAACAGATGAATGGATAAGAAGAGCTGGTCCGTGGACACAGTGGACTATTAGCCATGGAAAACAAGGAAACACTGCTCTTTGAGGCACCCGAGATGAGCCTAGAGATCATCACAGAACATGAGTTAAGTCGGAAAGCAAAAGGCATACCGTATGACATCACCTATAGGCGTTATCTAACAGCTGACACAAATGAACATATTTCCACAAAGAAAGACACTCACAGACTTAGAAAGCAAACTAAGCTTATGTAAAATGAAAGGTGGGGGGAATGGATAAATTAAGATTAGTGTCACCATATGTGTACAAATACGTATTAAATATATATATCAAACAGACCGACCATATAGCAAGGGAGGTCACCAGAACACTCTGCAATAATTTACATGGGAAGAGGATCTGTACAAGAATATATATATATATATATATATATATATATATATATATATATAAAACGTACAAATGAACCAGATTCTGTACATATAGGACCAACAGTATTCTAATCATTACCCCGATTTAAACAAATTAAAAGAGCGAACAAGAAGTAATGTGACATACACTTCTGGGGTTTTTTCCTGGCACATTCCATTCTAATTGACAACCTGGGAACAGGACTTCCAGAACGCTCTGCTGCCCTAGTAACCAGATGTGGGAATGTAGCAATGCTGACGCCTTGTGGCCGTTTCCCACAGCAGCAGCTTTAAAGTCAGTGCTAATGGTCACTCAATATTCACACCCATTGCAGGCTTGTAAATGACACCTGCCCTCCAAAACAAAATCCTGGGGTCGAAAATCGACCAAAAAAGTCGAAAGAGGGCAACCTTCCAAGAAGACAATTTCGAGAGGTTTATTGTACCCACGGGGTTTTTTTTTCTGTTTTTGTTTAACAGAATAAAAAAAGGCGTGGAAAAATGCTGAACCTTAGGAATTATTAGACACGAAACTACACGTTAAAAAAACCTATCATGTCACACGACTCAGCATGGCCAGCAGCAAAACTTCTGCAAACAAGAAATGCTGACGGGGTGGTGAAGAAATGCGTACCCTCGGTTCTAAGTGGGACGTGGTAAGAGCCCCTAAGGAAAACACAGTGGAGTTGCCTGGAAAGGGTCAACATTGAGCGACCGTTCAATCAAGCATAGCCACTGCTGGGTCTATCACCTGAGAGGATGAGAATCAAAAAGACACGGGCTGGCAATCCTGCAATCCAGCAATGTTTACCATAGCCAACACTTGGAAGCAATGAAAATGCCCAGCCACAGAGGAATGCAGAAAGGAGCAGTGGCCCATGGACACAATGGAAGAGTACTCCAGTGAAAAGTAGAAATTCCATTTTAAAAACAGATATAAGTAAGGAGACATCAGCTTTGGGGGGTTTCTCCAGACACATCCCACCGTCATTGATAACCAAGGAACACCACTGGCAGGAAGGCCTGTTTCACTAGTTACCAGAGTGGGAAACGCAGAAATGCTGCAGCCCTGTGGCCGTTACCTGCAACGGCAGCTTGAAAACCCGTGCTAATGGTCACTTCGTGTGCACAAGTCCTGGAGGGCTGTCAATGAAACCTGCCCTCAAAATGTCTTGAGGGAGGTAGTGGCCAAAATATTTCAAAAGGCGGCACATAGTTCAAGAAAAGAATGTGATGAGGTAAGCTACACACACAGTTTGAAGAAAAAAAGGGCATCCCTGAAAGCTCAATTTCAAGGCTTTATGAGACGCATGCAAATCCAACCACAGAGGTATCGGCTCACACCAGTCAGAAGAACCATCAGCAACAAGACTACCAACAATTCATGCTGAAGGGGTTGTGGAGAAGTGCATACCCTCTAGGTTAAGTGGGACTTTGCCGCCAGCCGCGGCGGGTCCTCAAAGTGTAGCAACAACCGACGAGAGGGGGTAGGGAACTGAACGCACCAAGGTATGGGATCAGAAGGGCACAAGCAACTGACGCTTGCAAGGCAAGTTTAATAACAAAGCATAGCCGTATATATACCCCTAAAGCAGGGAATTTGCTTCGTCACGCCTTATCGGCATCAGCTGGTTGGTTGGCTTCTCGGCTTAGTCACACCTTATCAGCATCAGCTGGTTGGTTGGCTGCTCGGCTTCTCCCTCAAAGGCACCAATTTCCCCTCCAGGGTTGCTTTTCCTAGCTTTAGGGAACAACCAGGGACTCCCAGTAACTGAGCAGGTCCCTGGAGCGATTTGGCCAAAGACCATCTCCTTTTGTATGTTCATACCATAAAGTCCAGGATGCATACCAAGGAGAGTACAGTCGGGCCCTGAGGCTTAGGAGGGTCTCAGTGGCGCCTTCCTCAGAGGGCAATGCTCGCCAGAGGACTTCACCTGGTAAGAGGCACTAATGGGAACAGAATGGAGGTGCCTTTACAAGGTAAACACTGAGTTACGATATGATCCAGCAGGCCCACTCCTGGGCCTATAACCTAAGAACGAAGACAGAAGTGGAAAGACACAGGCAGGCAAATCTGCATTGCAGGAGTATTACAATAGCCAGGACATGGAAGCAAGCAGAAAGTCCATCAACAGATGAGTGGACAAAGAAGAACAGGGACCTGAGCAGATGGAATATTAGCCAAGGAACAAAAGGAAACAATGCCATCAACAGCACCATCGGTGAGGCTAGAGTTCATCACGCACCTTGCAGTAAGTCACAGAGCGAAAGATACATAGCCTACGATATCACTTATAGGTGTTCCCTGAAAATTGATATCACTGAAGATATTTCCACAGAGAAAGGCAATCACAGATGCAATAAACAGATTTATGGTTCACCCATGGACAGGTGTGAGAATTGTGTACATTAGGAAATTGGGTTTAAGAGAGAGATACAAACACACGTGAAATACAAAATCACCAAAGGCCTACGGAATACCAAGAGAAGAGTACTCAACATTGTGTCATAAGCTACATGGGAAAAGGATCCAAAGAAGACTAGATACGTGTTTATGTGTAAAAGAGCCACATCTTTCACACCTACAACAAGCAAAACATTGTAATCAAACTTGCTGTGAGAAACAATAAACATTGAATTAAAAAACGAACAAGTCAGTCGTGAGGCACAATCATAAGGGGCTTTTTCCTGGCACAGTCCATTCTAATTGACAACCGAGAATACGACTTCCACGGAGGCTCTGTTGCCCGAGTAACCAGGTTTGGTAAAGGAGACCTGCTGCCGCCTTGTGGCCGTTTCTCAAAACAGCAGCTTTAAACCCAGTGCTAATGGTCACTTGATATTCAAAATCATTGCAGGCCTATAAATGACACCTGCCCTCAAAAACGATTCTTGGGTCGTCAATCGAGGAAAAAAACTCAAAAGATGTGCACACTTCAAAACGACAATTTCAAGAGGCATATTTTGCACACATTTTGTCTTCTCTTTCTTTCTTTCTCTTGTGATAAATAAAAGGGCATGGAAAAATGCTCAACATCAGGAATTAATAAAGCCATGCAAATCCAGTCGACAGAAACGTTCACCCACCGTCGTCAGAATGATCATCAGCCACAGAGTCTACAAAGAATAAATGCTCAAGGTGTTTTAGAGAACTCTGTGCCCTCTAGCGGCCGCTGGGACGTAACCTGGGAACAGCTAGTAGTGAGAACACCGTGGAGGTGCACTGAAAGGTAAAAATTGAGCTAACCTGTAATCGGGTAGGCCCACTGATGGGCCTATCTCCCGAGTAGACCAAAATCAAAAAGACACAGGCTGGCCATCCTGCACTGCAGCAACATGTACCATCGCCAAGACTTGGAAGAAACCCAAATGTCCATCAACAGAACAATGCACCAAGAAGAAGGGGGCCCATGTGCACAATGGAACATGAGCCACGGAAGAGCATGCAACAGTGCCGCTGGCACCACCGTAGAAGGATCTAGAGATACCCACCCAAAAGGAAGTACGAAAGAAACCGAAATAGAAATATCCTATGACATCACTTATAGCTGTTACTTCAACATTGATACCCATGAAGTCATTTCCAAGAGAAGGCCGTGCATAGATGCAGAAAACCAACTATGCTTAACCAAGTGGAAAGGTGTAAGGAATGTATGAATTTGGATATGGGGGTTTACAGACATGTACTGATACATATGAAATATATAATCACAAAATACCTAAGGAATACCAGGAGAGGTCGACTCAACACTCTGTAATAACCTACACGGGAACGGATCCAAAGATGAATAGATTGATACATACATATGATGAACCAGATGCAGTACACCTAGAACACACACCACATTTTTATCCAATTGGCTGTGATACTAGATAACAATTAAATTTTAAAAAACACACATGAAGTAAGGAGATATAAGCTCTTGGGGGTTTGCCCTGACACACTGCACTCTCATTTGCAGCCTACTAACACAATTTCCAGGAAGCCTCTGTTGCAGGAAAACCCAGAGTTGGAAATGGAGAAATGCTGCCGCCTTGTGGCCGTTTCCCGCAAGAGCGGCTTCAAACGCATAGCTATGGGTCACTTAACATTCATAAGGACTCAGGCCTCTAAAAGACACCTGCCCTCAAAAAAAAAAAAATGTCCTGAGCTCGGCCGTGGCCAAAAAAATTCAAAGCAGGCAAATGTGTCAAAGAGATAGTATGATAGAGGTAAGTTTTACTCACTCTTTATCAAAAAAAGGAAAATGGAGAAAAGCTCAACATCAGGAATCATCAGACTCCTCTAACCTACAAAAAGCTTTCAGCTCACCCAAGTTAACTACCGTCAGCCAAAAGACTACAAACAATAAATGCTGAAGGGGTTTTAGAGAACTCTGTTCCCTCTGTCTGTGGAGGACATGTCTAGTTGTAACAGCCAATAATGAGAACAGAAAGGAGCTGCGTTTTCAATTAAAAATTGAGCCACCCTTCCATCCAGAACACCCACAGCTGAGCCTCTCACCTGAGAAGACAGGCTGCAAGAGCTGCACTCCACGAGTTTTCACAGTAGCCAAGACACCGAAGCAACCCAAATGTCCATCAACAGATGAATGGATAAGAAGAGCTGGTCCGTGGACACAGTGGACTATTAGCCATGGAAAACAAGGAAACACTGCTCTTTGAGGCACCCGAGATGAGCCTAGAGATCATCACAGAACATGAGTTAAGTCGGAAAGCAAAAGGCATACCGTATGACATCACCTATAGGCGTTATCTAACAGCTGACACAAATGAACATATTTCCACAAAGAAAGACACTCACAGACTTAGAAAGCAAACTAAGCTTATGTAAAATGAAAGGTGGGGGGAATGGATAAATTAAGATTAGTGTCACCATATGTGTACAAATACGTATTAAATATATATATCAAACAGACCGACCATATAGCAAGGGAGGTCACCAGAACACTCTGCAATAATTTACATGGGAAGAGGATCTGTACAAGAATATATATATATATATATATATATATATATATATATATATAAAACGTACAAATGAACCAGATTCTGTACATATAGGACCAACAGTATTCTAATCATTACCCCGATTTAAACAAATTAAAAGAGCGAACAAGAAGTAATGTGACATACACTTCTGGGGTTTTTTCCTGGCACATTCCATTCTAATTGACAACCTGGGAACAGGACTTCCAGAAGGCTCTGCTGCCCTAGTAACCAGATGTGGGAATGTAGCAATGCTGACGCCTTGTGGCCGTTTCCCACAGCAGCAGCTTTAAAGTCAGTGCTAATGGTCACTCAATATTCACACCCATTGCAGGCTTGTAAATGACACCTGCCCTCCAAAACAAAATCCTGGGGTCGAAAATCGACCAAAAAAGTCGAAAGAGGGCAACCTTCCAAGAAGACAATTTCGAGAGGTTTATTGTACCCACGGGGTTTTTTTTTCTGTTTTTGTTTAACAGAATAAAAAAAGGCGTGGAAAAATGCTGAACCTTAGGAATTATTAGACACGAAACTACACGTTAAAAAAACCTATCATGTCACACGACTCAGCATGGCCAGCAGCAAAACTTCTGCAAACAAGAAATGCTGACGGGGTGGTGAAGAAATGCGTACCCTCGGTTCTAAGTGGGACGTGGTAAGAGCCCCTAAGGAAAACACAGTGGAGTTGCCTGGAAAGGGTCAACATTGAGCGACCGTTCAATCAAGCATAGCCACTGCTGGGTCTATCACCTGAGAGGATGAGAATCAAAAAGACACGGGCTGGCAATCCTGCAATCCAGCAATGTTTACCATAGCCAACACTTGGAAGCAATGAAAATGCCCAGCCACAGAGGAATGCAGAAAGGAGCAGTGGCCCATGGACACAATGGAAGAGTACTCCTGTGAAAAGTAGAAATTCCATTTTAAAAACAGATATAAGTAAGGAGACATCAGCTTTGGGGGGTTTCTCCAGACACATCCCACCGTCATTGATAACCAAGGAACACCACTGGCAGGAAGGCCTGTTTCACTAGTTACCAGAGTGGGAAACGCAGAAATGCTGCAGCCCTGTGGCCGTTACCTGCAACGGCAGCTTGAAAACCCGTGCTAATGGTCACTTCGTGTGCACAAGTCCTGGAGGGCTGTCAATGAAACCTGCCCTCAAAATGTCTTGAGGGAGGTAGTGGCCAAAATATTTCAAAAGGCGGCACATAGTTCAAGAAAAGAATGTGATGAGGTAAGCTACACACACAGTTTGAAGAAAAAAAGGGCATCCCTGAAAGCTCAATTTCAAGGCTTTATGAGACGCATGCAAATCCAACCACAGAGGTATCGGCTCACACCAGTCAGAAGAACCATCAGCAACAAGACTACCAACAATTCATGCTGAAGGGGTTGTGGAGAAGTGCATACCCTCTAGGTTAAGTGGGACTTTGCCGCCAGCCGCGGCGGGTCCTCAAAGTGTAGCAACAACCGACGAGAGGGGGTAGGGAACTGAACGCACCAAGGTATGGGATCAGAAGGGCACAAGCAACTGACGCTTGCAAGGCAAGTTTAATAACAAAGCATAGCCGTATATATACCCCTAAAGCAGGGAATTTGCTTCGTCACGCCTTATCGGCATCAGCTGGTTGGTTGGCTTCTCGGCTTAGTCACACCTTATCAGCATCAGCTGGTTGGTTGGCTGCTCGGCTTCTCCCTCAAAGGCACCAATTTCCCCTCCAGGGTTGCTTTTCCTAGCTTTAGGGAACAACCAGGGACTCCCAGTAACTGAGCAGGTCCCTGGAGCGATTTGGCCAAAGACCATCTCCTTTTGTATGTTCATACCATAAAGTCCAGGATGCATACCAAGGAGAGTACAGTCGGGCCCTGAGGCTTAGGAGGGTCTCAGTGGCGCCTTCCTCAGAGGGCAATGCTCGCCAGAGGACTTCACCTGGTAAGAGGCACTAATGGGAACAGAATGGAGGTGCCTTTACAAGGTAAACACTGAGTTACGATATGATCCAGCAGGCCCACTCCTGGGCCTATAACCTAAGAACGAAGACAGAAGTGGAAAGACACAGGCAGGCAAATCTGCATTGCAGGAGTATTACAATAGCCAGGACATGGAAGCAAGCAGAAAGTCCATCAACAGATGAGTGGACAAAGAAGAACAGGGACCTGAGCAGATGGAATATTAGCCAAGGAACAAAAGGAAACAATGCCATCAACAGCACCATCGGTGAGGCTAGAGTTCATCACGCACCTTGCAGTAAGTCACAGAGCGAAAGATACATAGCCTACGATATCACTTATAGGTGTTCCCTAAAAATTGATATCACTGAAGATATTTCCACAGAGAAAGGCAATCACAGATGCAATAAACAGATTTATGGTTCACCCATGGACAGGTGTGAGAATTGTGTACATTAGGAAATTGGGTTTAAGAGAGAGATACAAACACACGTGAAATACAAAATCACCAAAGGCCTACGGAATACCAAGAGAAGAGTACTCAACATTGTGTCATAAGCTACATGGGAAAAGGATCCAAAGAAGACTAGATACGTGTTTATGTGTAAAAGAGCCACATCTTTCACACCTACAACAAGCAAAACATTGTAATCAAACTTGCTGTGAGAAACAATAAACATTGAATTAAAAAACGAACAAGTCAGTCGTGAGGCACAATCATAAGGGGCTTTTTCCTGGCACAGTCCATTCTAATTGACAACCGAGAATACGACTTCCACGGAGGCTCTGTTGCCCGAGTAACCAGGTTTGGTAAAGGAGACCTGCTGCCGCCTTGTGGCCGTTTCTCAAAACAGCAGCTTTAAACCCAGTGCTAATGGTCACTTGATATTCAAAATCATTGCAGGCCTATAAATGACACCTGCCCTCAAAAACGATTCTTGGGTCGTCAATCGAGGAAAAAAACTCAAAAGATGTGCACACTTCAAAACGACAATTTCAAGAGGCATATTTTGCACACATTTTGTCTTCTCTTTCTTTCTTTCTCTTGTGATAAATAAAAGGGCATGGAAAAATGCTCAACATCAGGAATTAATAAAGCCATGCAAATCCAGTCGACAGAAACGTTCACCCACCGTCGTCAGAATGATCATCAGCCACAGAGTCTACAAAGAATAAATGCTCAAGGTGTTTTAGAGAACTCTGTGCCCTCTAGCGGCCGCTGGGACGTAACCTGGGAACAGCTAGTAGTGAGAACACCGTGGAGGTGCACTGAAAGGTAAAAATTGAGCTAACCTGTAATCGGGTAGGCCCACTGATGGGCCTATCTCCCGAGTAGACCAAAATCAAAAAGACACAGGCTGGCCATCCTGCACTGCAGCAACATGTACCATCGCCAAGACTTGGAAGAAACCCAAATGTCCATCAACAGAACAATGCACCAAGAAGAAGGGGGCCCATGTGCACAATGGAACATGAGCCACGGAAGAGCATGCAACAGTGCCGCTGGCACCACCGTAGAAGGATCTAGAGATACCCACCCAAAAGGAAGTACGAAAGAAACCGAAATAGAAATATCCTATGACATCACTTATAGCTGTTACTTCAACATTGATACCCATGAAGTCATTTCCAAGAGAAGGCCGTGCATAGATGCAGAAAACCAACTATGCTTAACCAAGTGGAAAGGTGTAAGGAATGTATGAATTTGGATATGGGGGTTTACAGACATGTACTGATACATATGAAATATATAATCACAAAATACCTAAGGAATACCAGGAGAGGTCGACTCAACACTCTGTAATAACCTACACGGGAACGGATCCAAAGATGAATAGATTGATACATACATATGATGAACCAGATGCAGTACACCTAGAACACACACCACATTTTTATCCAATTGGCTGTGATACTAGATAACAATTAAATTTTAAAAAACACACATGAAGTAAGGAGATATAAGCTCTTGGGGGTTTGCCCTGACACACTGCACTCTCATTTGCAGCCTACTAACACAATTTCCAGGAAGCCTCTGTTGCAGGAAAACCCAGAGTTGGAAATGGAGAAATGCTGCCGCCTTGTGGCCGTTTCCCGCAAGAGCGGCTTCAAACGCATAGCTATGGGTCACTTAACATTCATAAGGACTCAGGCCTCTAAAAGACACCTGCCCTCAAAAAAAAAAAAATGTCCTGAGCTCGGCCGTGGCCAAAAAAATTCAAAGCAGGCAAATGTGTCAAAGAGATAGTATGATAGAGGTAAGTTTTACTCACTCTTTATCAAAAAAAGGAAAATGGAGAAAAGCTCAACATCAGGAATCATCAGACTCCTCTAACCTACAAAAAGCTTTCAGCTCACCCAAGTTAACTACCGTCAGCCAAAAGACTACAAACAATAAATGCTGAAGGGGTTTTAGAGAACTCTGTTCCCTCTGTCTGTGGAGGACATGTCTAGTTGTAACAGCCAATAATGAGAACAGAAAGGAGCTGCGTTTTCAATTAAAAATTGAGCCACCCTTCCATCCAGAACACCCACAGCTGAGCCTCTCACCTGAGAAGACAGGCTGCAAGAGCTGCACTCCACGAGTTTTCACAGTAGCCAAGACACCGAAGCAACCCAAATGTCCATCAACAGATGAATGGATAAGAAGAGCTGGTCCGTGGACACAGTGGACTATTAGCCATGGAAAACAAGGAAACACTGCTCTTTGAGGCACCCGAGATGAGCCTAGAGATCATCACAGAACATGAGTTAAGTCGGAAAGCAAAAGGCATACCGTATGACATCACCTATAGGCGTTATCTAACAGCTGACACAAATGAACATATTTCCACAAAGAAAGACACTCACAGACTTAGAAAGCAAACTAAGCTTATGTAAAATGAAAGGTGGGGGGAATGGATAAATTAAGATTAGTGTCACCATATGTGTACAAATACGTATTAAATATATATATCAAACAGACCGACCATATAGCAAGGGAGGTCACCAGAACACTCTGCAATAATTTACATGGGAAGAGGATCTGTACAGGTATATATATATATATATATATATATATATATATATATAAAACGTACAAATGAACCAGATTCTGTACATATAGGACCAACAGTATTCTAATCATTACCCCGATTTAAACAAATTAAAAGAGCGAACAAGAAGTAATGTGACATACACTTCTGGGGTTTTTTCCTGGCACATTCCATTCTAATTGACAACCTGGGAACAGGACTTCCAGAAG
>NW_026711665.1:0-98608 GCF_026419965.1 Kogia breviceps | reverse complement strand
AATCAGCTCAGACCCATTCTGAGGATACATTTCCAACACAAAGAAGAAACAAGCAGGGCAAAACAGAGAGAAATTCTTCCAAAATGCGTTCAGGGACTGGCATGCAACCAGGATTGACCACATCTACAGCCCCAGCGGCAGAAGACATAAGGCTGGACACTCTTGGGGCTGAGACGATTGGTGAGGTTGGGAAAGCAAATGCAGACCCTTGAAAGGAATCCTGCGTGCTCCCCATTCCAGGGGTCCCAACTCTCCAGGTTCAACGCAATCTTCCGACAGCGAAAGCACTCATTGGAAACCCAGCGGATGCTACACCGTGGGATCGGGAAAGCTTTCTGAAACTCACCTCAGTTTTCCTCTCCTGGTGCTCGTGTTCTCCATTCAGGCCCCCTTACTAACAATCTCCCCACTTGGAGACTCGGCGCCTTTCCATGCCTCTTTCGTACCGTCTGCAATTTGTCCGCAGGATGAACTGCAAGAGGGGGAACCAATGAGAGACTCGCTGGAGGTGTTTGGTCGGGCACATGTCACTCTCATTTCCCATCACGAAGAAGAATTCACCAGCGGTTCAGCCTGCCACCGCGGATCGACAATAGGGCGTGAAGCCATCCAGCCGTGTTGCGTCCCACTCACAAAAAAGCGACTTGGGAAATGGAGCTCAGGGGCCCTGCACTTCCCAAACCTGCAGAGTTCTAAACGATAACTATCGCCCCAAAATATATTGAGGTCAGGCTACGAAGAGGCGCTGAACGCAAGGCAGAACTGCAGGAAACGGATGTCAACGGGTACATCGGAATGGCCCCGATAGCACATGAAAAGCGCCAGAACGTGGACAATGATGCGGTTGGCCAAAAAGGGCGTATGCGTTTTTTCCTGAATATATTCAGGAAAAAACGCATACGCCCTTTTTGGCCAACCAAGCAACCTGGGAGAGCAAATCAGCACTACAAAGAAATCTCTCGCCCCCCCCCCGGGGCAAAAGGGCCAGGCGAAAAAAGTCTAAAAACCAGAAAGGCAGGACAGCCCACGGAGTCAAGGGAGCCTTGTTAAGCTGATGGGCGGGATGTCAATGGCCAACAGCCAATCTTCACAAGTGTATCCTCTTTCCCAAACCATGTAAAACACAGAACCACAGAGCATAGGGCACTTCCACACATGGGCGTTGACCTTGGGAAAATGAAAAAATCAACCAGACACAGGGACCCCAAAGTTGAGGGCTGCTGTCTTGACAAGAACCTCCACTCCGGTACACGTTTCATATCCCAGGAAAGAGCCAAGTGGACAAAGACGAGTGGACAAGTGGACAAAGACAAGTGGACAAGTGGACAAGTGGTGCTACGTAGGTCCAATGGAGTGTCACTCAGTCATGAAATCCACGTCATGAGGCTGGTAGCAGCATCCTGAGTGGATTTAGGTACGATCATCCTCAGTGAAATCAGTCCCACAAAGAAAGAAACTTATGATATCACTTATCGAGGGAATGTAAAAATCGCTCCCCATGAACGGAATCCCCAAACAGAACAGAGTCACGCTTTTAGAAAACACACTTATGCCTGCTTCAGGGGAAAGGTGAGGTGGGGTGACGCATAAAACTCGAGTTTGAAATGAGCACAGATACCCTTCCGAAAACCGAATATGGAATGGACACGACCTACTCCTTGCTCAATCAACTGGACTCACCAGACCCTGTTCATCGCACAAGTATCTATCCGACTAGTAAGCATCTTAAAAGCTAAGTCTTGATATCTCTGTGTAAGTGCATCAAGGGTGTGTAAAGCGGCCTAAAACCAGCAGGGAAAATCAGCTCAGACCCATTCTGAGGATACATTTCCAACATAAAGAAGAAACAAGCAGGGCAAAACAGAGAGAAATTCTTCCAAAATGCGTTCAGGGACTGGCATGCAACCAGGATTGACCACATCTACAGCCCCCGCGGCAGAAGACATAAGGCTGGACACTCTTGGGGCTGAGACGATTGGTGAGGTTGGGAAAGCAAATGCAGACCCTTGAAAGGAATCCTGCGTGCTCCCCATTCCATGGCTCCCAACTCTCCAGGTTCAACGCAATCTTCCGACAGCGAAAGCACTCATTGGAAACCCAGCGGATGCTACACCGTGGGATCGGGAAAGCTTTCTGAAACTCACCTCAGTTTTCCTCTCCTGGTGCTCGTGTTCTCCATTCAGGCCCCCTTACTAACAATCTCCCCACTTGGAGACTCGGCGCCTTTCCATGCCTCTTTCGTACCGTCTGCAATTTGTCCGCAGGATGAACTGCAAGAGGGGGAACCAATGAGAGACTCGCTGGAGGTGTTTGGTCGGGCACATGTCACTCTCATTTCCCATCACGAAGAAGAATTCACCAGCGGTTCAGCCTGCCACCGCGGATCGACAATAGGGCGTGAAGCCATCCAGCCGTGTTGCGTCCCACTCACAAAAAAGCGACTTGGGAAATGGAGCTCAGGGGCCCTGCACTTCCCAAACCTGCAGAGTTCTAAACGATAACTATCGCCCCAAAATATATTGAGGTCAGGCTACGAAGAGGCGCTGAACGCAAGGCAGAACTGCAGGAAACGGATGTCAACGGGTACATCGGAATGGCCCCGATAGCACATGAAAAGCGCCAGAACGTGGACAATGATGCGGTTGGCCAAAAAGGGCGTATGCGTTTTTTCCTGAATATATTCAGGAAAAAACGCATACGCCCTTTTTGGCCAACCAAGCAACCTGGGAGAGCAAATCAGCACTACAAAGAAATCTCTCGCCCCCCCCCCCGGGGCAAAAGGGCCAGGCGAAAAAAGTCTAAAAACCAGAAAGGCAGGACAGCCCACGGAGTCAAGGGAGCCTTGTTAAGCTGATGGGCGGGATGTCAATGGCCAACAGCCAATCTTCACAAGTGTATCCTCTTTCCCAAACCATGTAAAACACAGAACCACAGAGCATAGGGCACTTCCACACATGGGCGTTGACCTTGGGAAAATGAAAAAATCAACCAGACACAGGGACCCCAAAGTTGAGGGCTGCTGTCTTGACAAGAACCTCCACTCCGGTACACGTTTCATATCCCAGGAAAGAGCCAAGTGGACAAAGACGAGTGGACAAGTGGACAAAGACAAGTGGACAAGTGGACAAGTGGTGCTACGTAGGTCCAATGGAGTGTCACTCAGCCATGAAATCCACGTCATGAGGCTGGTAGCAGCATCCTGAGTGGATTTAGGTACGATCATCCTCAGTGAAATAAGTCCCACAAAAAAAGAAACTTATGATATCACTTATCGAGGGAATGTAAAAATCGCTCCCCATGAACGGAATCCCCAAACAGAACAGAGTCACGCTTTTAGAAAACACACTTATGCCTGCTTCAGGGGAAAGGTGAGGTGCGGTGACGCATAAAACTCGAGTTTGAAATGAGCACAGATACCCTTCCGAAAACCGAATATGGAATGGACACGACCTACTCCTTGCTCAATCAACTGGACTCACCAGACCCTGTTCATCGCACAAGTATCTATCCGACTAGTAAGCATCTTAAAAGCTAAGTCTTGATATCTCTGTGTAAGTGCATCAAGTGTGTGTAAAGCGGCCTAAAACCAGCAGGGAAAATCAGCTCAGACCCATTCTGAGGATACATTTCCAACACAAAGAAGAAACAAGCAGGGCAAAACAGAGAGAAATTCTTCCAAAATGCGTTCAGGGACTGGCATGCAACCAGGATTGACCACATCTACAGCCCCCGCGGCAGAAGACATAAGGCTGGACACTCTTGGGGCTGAGACGATTGGTGAGGTTGGGAAAGCAAATGCAGACCCTTGAAAGGAATCCTGCGTGCTCCCCATTCCATGGCTCCCAACTCTCCAGGTTCAACGCAATCTTCCGACAGCGAAAGCACTCATTGGAAACCCAGCGGATGCTACACCGTGGGATCGGGAAAGCTTTCTGAAACTCACCTCAGTTTTCCTCTCCTGGTGCTCGTGTTCTCCATTCAGGCCCCCTTACTAACAATCTCCCCACTTGGAGACTCGGCGCCTTTCCATGCCTCTTTCGTACCGTCTGCAATTTGTCCGCAGGATGAACTGCAAGAGGGGGAACCAATGAGAGACTCGCTGGAGGTGTTTGGTCGGGCACATGTCACTCTCATTTCCCATCACGAAGAAGAATTCACCAGCGGTTCAGCCTGCCACCGCGGATCGACAATAGGGCGTGAAGCCATCCAGCCGTGTTGCGTCCCACTCACAAAAAAGCGACTTGGGAAATGGAGCTCAGGGGCCCTGCACTTCCCAAACCTGCAGAGTTCTAAACGATAACTATCGCCCCAAAATATATTGAGCGCAGGCTACGAAGAGGCGCTGAACGCAAGGCAGAACTGCAGGA
Organism: Kogia breviceps; assembly: GCF_026419965.1. Lineage (NCBI taxonomy): Eukaryota > Metazoa > Chordata > Mammalia > Artiodactyla > Physeteridae > Kogia > Kogia breviceps. The sequence continues at coordinate 94,241 of NW_026711665.1, read as the reverse complement.
AACGGATGTCAACGGGTACATCGGAATGGCCCCGATAGCACATGAAAAGCGCCAGAACGTGGACAATGATGCGGTTGGCCAAAAAGGGCGTATGCGTTTTTTCCTGAATATATTCAGGAAAAAACGCATACGCCCTTTTTGGCCAACCAAGCAACCTGGGAGAGCAAATCAGCACTACAAAGAAATCTCTCGCCCCCCCCCCCCCGGGGCAAAAGGGCCAGGCGAAAAAAGTCTAAAAACCAGAAAGGCAGGACAGCCCACGGAGTCAAGGGAGCCTTGTTAAGCTGATGGGCGGGATGTCAATGGCCAACAGCCAATCTTCACAAGTGTATCCTCTTTCCCAAACCATGTAAAACACAGAACCACAGAGCATAGGGCACTTCCACACATGGGCGTTGACCTTGGGAAAATGAAAAAATCAACCAGACACAGGGACCCCAAAGTTGAGGGCTGCTGTCTTGACAAGAACCTCCACTCCGGTACACGTTTCATATCCCAGGAAAGAGCCAAGTGGACAAAGACGAGTGGACAAGTGGACAAAGACAAGTGGACAAGTGGACAAGTGGTGCTACGTAGGTCCAATGGAGTGTCACTCAGCCATGAAATCCACGTCATGAGGCTGGTAGCAGCATCCTGAGTGGATTTAGGTACGATCATCCTCAGTGAAATAAGTCCCACAAAAAAAGAAACTTATGATATCACTTATCGAGGGAATGTAAAAATCGCTCCCCATGAACGGAATCCCCAAACAGAACAGAGTCACGCTTTTAGAAAACACACTTATGCCTGCTTCAGGGGAAAGGTGAGGTGCGGTGACGCATAAAACTCGAGTTTGAAATGAGCACAGATACCCTTCCGAAAACCGAATATGGAATGGACACGACCTACTCCTTGCTCAATCAACTGGACTCACCAGACCCTGTTCATCGCACAAGTATCTATCCGACTAGTAAGCATCTTAAAAGCTAAGTCTTGATATCTCTGTGTAAGTGCATCAAGTGTGTGTAAAGCGGCCTAAAACCAGCAGGGAAAATCAGCTCAGACCCATTCTGAGGATACATTTCCAACACAAAGAAGAAACAAGCAGGGCAAAACAGAGAGAAATTCTTCCAAAATGCGTTCAGGGACTGGCATGCAACCAGGATTGACCACATCTACAGCCCCCGCGGCAGAAGACATAAGGCTGGACACTCTTGGGGCTGAGACGATTGGTGAGGTTGGGAAAGCAAATGCAGACCCTTGAAAGGAATCCTGCGTGCTCCCCATTCCATGGCTCCCAACTCTCCAGGTTCAACGCAATCTTCCGACAGCGAAAGCACTCATTGGAAACCCAGCGGATGCTACACCGTGGGATCGGGAAAGCTTTCTGAAACTCACCTCAGTTTTCCTCTCCTGGTGCTCGTGTTCTCCATTCAGGCCCCCTTACTAACAATCTCCCCACTTGGAGACTCGGCGCCTTTCCATGCCTCTTTCGTACCGTCTGCAATTTGTCCGCAGGATGAACTGCAAGAGGGGGAACCAATGAGAGACTCGCTGGAGGTGTTTGGTCGGGCACATGTCACTCTCATTTCCCATCACGAAGAAGAATTCACCAGCGGTTCAGCCTGCCACCGCGGATCGACAATAGGGCGTGAAGCCATCCAGCCGTGTTGCGTCCCACTCACAAAAAAGCGACTTGGGAAATGGAGCTCAGGGGCCCTGCACTTCCCAAACCTGCAGAGTTCTAAACGATAACTATCGCCCCAAAATATATTGAGGTCAGGCTACGAAGAGGCGCTGAACGCAAGGCAGAACTGCAGAAAACGGATGTCAACGGGTACATCGGAATGGCCCCGATAGCACATGAAAAGCGCCAGAACGTGGACAATGATGCGGTTGGCCAAAAAGGGCGTATGCGTTTTTTCCTGAATATATTCAGGAAAAAACGCATACGCCCTTTTTGGCCAACCAAGCAACCTGGGAGAGCAAATCAGCACTACAAAGAAATCTCTCGCCCCCCCCCCCGGGGCAAAAGGGCCAGGCGAAAAAAGTCTAAAAACCAGAAAGGCAGGACAGCCCACGGAGTCAAGGGAGCCTTGTTAAGCTGATGGGCGGGATGTCAATGGCCAAAAGCCAATCTTCACAAGTGTATCCTCTTTCCCAAACCATGTAAAACACAGAACCACAGAGCATAGGGCACTTCCACACATGGGCGTTGACCTTGGGAAAATGAAAAAATCAACCAGACACAGGGACCCCAAAGTTGAGGGCTGCTGTCTTGACAAGAACCTCCACTCCGGTACACGTTTCATATCCCAGGAAAGAGCCAAGTGGACAAAGACGAGTGGACAAGTGGACAAAGACAAGTGGACAAGTGGACAAGTGGTGCTACGTAGGTCCAATGGAGTGTCACTCAGCCATGAAATCCACGTCATGAGGCTGGTAGCAGCATCCTGAGTGGATTTAGGTACGATCATCCTCAGTGAAATAAGTCCCACAAAAAAAGAAACTTATGATATCACTTATCGAGGGAATGTAAAAATCGCTCCCCATGAACGGAATCCCCAAACAGAACAGAGTCACGCTTTTAGAAAACACACTTATGCCTGCTTCAGGGGAAAGGTGAGGTGCGGTGACGCATAAAACTCGAGTTTGAAATGAGCACAGATACCCTTCCGAAAACCGAATATGGAATGGACACGACCTACTCCTTGCTCAATCAACTGGACTCACCAGACCCTGTTCATCGCACAAGTATCTATCCGACTAGTAAGCATCTTAAAAGCTAAGTCTTGATATCTCTGTGTAAGTGCATCAAGGGTGTGTAAAGCGGCCTAAAACCAGCAGGGAAAATCAGCTCAGACCCATTCTGAGGATACATTTCCAACATAAAGAAGAAACAAGCAGGGCAAAACAGAGAGAAATTCTTCCAAAATGCGTTCAGGGACTGGCATGCAACCAGGATTGACCACATCTACAGCCCCAGCGGCAGAAGACATAAGGCTGGACACTCTTGGGGCTGAGACGATTGGTGAGGTTGGGAAAGCAAATGCAGACCCTTGAAAGGAATCCTGCGTGCTCCCCATTCCATGGCTCCCAACTCTCCAGGTTCAACGCAATCTTCCGACAGCGAAAGCACTCATTGGAAACCCAGCGGATGCTACACCGTGGGATCGGGAAAGCTTTCTGAAACTCACCTCAGTTTTCCTCTCCTGGTGCTCGTGTTCTCCATTCAGGCCCCCTTACTAACAATCTCCCCACTTGGAGACTCGGCGCCTTTCCATGCCTCTTTCGTACCGTCTGCAATTTGTCCGCAGGATGAACTGCAAGAGGGGGAACCAATGAGAGACTCGCTGGAGGTGTTTGGTCGGGCACATGTCACTCTCATTTCCCATCACGAAGAAGAATTCACCAGCGGTTCAGCCTGCCACCGCGGATCGACAATAGGGCGTGAAGCCATCCAGCCGTGTTGCGTCCCACTCACAAAAAAGCGACTTGGGAAATGGAGCTCAGGGGCCCTGCACTTCCCAAACCTGCAGAGTTCTAAACGATAACTATCGCCCCAAAATATATTGAGGTCAGGCTACGAAGAGGCGCTGAACGCAAGGCAGAACTGCAGGAAACGGATGTCAACGGGTACATCGGAATGGCCCCGATAGCACATGAAAAGCGCCAGAACGTGGACAATGATGCGGTTGGCCAAAAAGGGCGTATGCGTTTTTTCCTGAATATATTCAGGAAAAAACGCATACGCCCTTTTTGGCCAACCAAGCAACCTGGGAGAGCAAATCAGCACTACAAAGAAATCTCTCGCCCCCCCCCGGGGCAAAAGGGCCAGGCGAAAAAAGTCTAAAAACCAGAAAGGCAGGACAGCCCACGGAGTCAAGGGAGCCTTGTTAAGCTGATGGGCGGGATGTCAATGGCCAACAGCCAATCTTCACAAGTGTATCCTCTTTCCCAAACCATGTAAAACACAGAACCACAGAGCATAGGGCACTTCCACACATGGGCGTTGACCTTGGGAAAATGAAAAAATCAACCAGACACAGGGACCCCAAAGTTGAGGGCTGCTGTCTTGACAAGAACCTCCACTCCGGTACACGTTTCATATCCCAGGAAAGAGCCAAGTGGACAAAGACGAGTGGACAAGTGGACAAAGACAAGTGGACAAGTGGACAAGTGGTGCTACGTAGGTCCAATGGAGTGTCACTCAGCCATGAAATCCACGTCATGAGGCTGGTAGCAGCATCCTGAGTGGATTTAGGTACGATCATCCTCAGTGAAATAAGTCCCACAAAAAAAGAAACTTATGATATCACTTATCGAGGGAATGTAAAAATCGCTCCCCATGAACGGAATCCCCAAACAGAACAGAGTCACGCTTTTAGAAAACACACTTATGCCTGCTTCAGGGGAAAGGTGAGGTGCGGTGACGCATAAAACTCGAGTTTGAAATGAGCACAGATACCCTTCCGAAAACCGAATATGGAATGGACACGACCTACTCCTTGCTCAATCAACTGGACTCACCAGACCCTGTTCATCGCACAAGTATCTATCCGACTAGTAAGCATCTTAAAAGCTAAGTCTTGATATCTCTGTGTAAGTGCATCAAGTGTGTGTAAAGCGGCCTAAAACCAGCAGGGAAAATCAGCTCAGACCCATTCTGAGGATACATTTCCAACACAAAGAAGAAACAAGCAGGGCAAAACAGAGAGAAATTCTTCCAAAATGCGTTCAGGGACTGGCATGCAACCAGGATTGACCACATCTACAGCCCCAGCGGCAGAAGACATAAGGCTGGACACTCTTGGGGCTGAGACGATTGGTGAGGTTGGGAAAGCAAATGCAGACCCTTGAAAGGAATCCTGCGTGCTCCCCATTCCAGGGGTCCCAACTCTCCAGGTTCAACGCAATCTTCCGACAGCGAAAGCACTCATTGGAAACCCAGCGGATGCTACACCGTGGGATCGGGAAAGCTTTCTGAAACTCACCTCAGTTTTCCTCTCCTGGTGCTCGTGTTCTCCATTCAGGCCCCCTTACTAACAATCTCCCCACTTGGAGACTCGGCGCCTTTCCATGCCTCTTTCGTACCGTCTGCAATTTGTCCGCAGGATGAACTGCAAGAGGGGGAACCAATGAGAGACTCGCTGGAGGTGTTTGGTCGGGCACATGTCACTCTCATTTCCCATCACGAAGAAGAATTCACCAGCGGTTCAGCCTGCCACCGCGGATCGACAATAGGGCGTGAAGCCATCCAGCCGTGTTGCGTCCCACTCACAAAAAAGCGACTTGGGAAATGGAGCTCAGGGGCCCTGCACTTCCCAAACCTGCAGAGTTCTAAACGATAACTATCGCCCCAAAATATATTGAGCGCAGGCTACGAAGAGGCGCTGAACGCAAGGCAGAACTGCAGGAAACGGATGTCAACGGGTACATCGGAATGGCCCCGATAGCACATGAAAAGCGCCAGAACGTGGACAATGATGCGGTTGGCCAAAAAGGGCGTATGCGTTTTTTCCTGAATATATTCAGGAAAAAACGCATACGCCCTTTTTGGCCAACCAAGCAACCTGGGAGAGCAAATCAGCACTACAAAGAAATCTCTCGCCCCCCCCCCCGGGGCAAAAGGGCCAGGCGAAAAAAGTCTAAAAACCAGAAAGGCAGGACAGCCCACGGAGTCAAGGGAGCCTTGTTAAGCTGATGGGCGGGATGTCAATGGCCAACAGCCAATCTTCACAAGTGTATCCTCTTTCCCAAACCATGTAAAACACAGAACCACAGAGCATAGGGCACTTCCACACATGGGCGTTGACCTTGGGAAAATGAAAAAATCAACCAGACACAGGGACCCCAAAGTTGAGGGCTGCTGTCTTGACAAGAACCTCCACTCCGGTACACGTTTCATATCCCAGGAAAGAGCCAAGTGGACAAAGACGAGTGGACAAGTGGACAAAGACAAGTGGACAAGTGGACAAGTGGTGCTACGTAGGTCCAATGGAGTGTCACTCAGTCATGAAATCCACGTCATGAGGCTGGTAGCAGCATCCTGAGTGGATTTAGGTACGATCATCCTCAGTGAAATCAGTCCCACAAAGAAAGAAACTTATGATATCACTTATCGAGGGAATGTAAAAATCGCTCCCCATGAACGGAATCCCCAAACAGAACAGAGTCACGCTTTTAGAAAACACACTTATGCCTGCTTCAGGGGAAAGGTGAGGTGGGGTGACGCATAAAACTCGAGTTTGAAATGAGCACAGATACCCTTCCGAAAACCGAATATGGAATGGACACGACCTACTCCTTGCTCAATCAACTGGACTCACCAGACCCTGTTCATCGCACAAGTATCTATCCGACTAGTAAGCATCTTAAAAGCTAAGTCTTGATATCTCTGTGTAAGTGCATCAAGGGTGTGTAAAGCGGCCTAAAACCAGCAGGGAAAATCAGCTCAGACCCATTCTGAGGATACATTTCCAACATAAAGAAGAAACAAGCAGGGCAAAACAGAGAGAAATTCTTCCAAAATGCGTTCAGGGACTGGCATGCAACCAGGATTGACCACATCTACAGCCCCCGCGGCAGAAGACATAAGGCTGGACACTCTTGGGGCTGAGACGATTGGTGAGGTTGGGAAAGCAAATGCAGACCCTTGAAAGGAATCCTGCGTGCTCCCCATTCCATGGCTCCCAACTCTCCAGGTTCAACGCAATCTTCCGACAGCGAAAGCACTCATTGGAAACCCAGCGGATGCTACACCGTGGGATCGGGAAAGCTTTCTGAAACTCACCTCAGTTTTCCTCTCCTGGTGCTCGTGTTCTCCATTCAGGCCCCCTTACTAACAATCTCCCCACTTGGAGACTCGGCGCCTTTCCATGCCTCTTTCGTACCGTCTGCAATTTGTCCGCAGGATGAACTGCAAGAGGGGGAACCAATGAGAGACTCGCTGGAGGTGTTTGGTCGGGCACATGTCACTCTCATTTCCCATCACGAAGAAGAATTCACCAGCGGTTCAGCCTGCCACCGCGGATCGACAATAGGGCGTGAAGCCATCCAGCCGTGTTGCGTCCCACTCACAAAAAAGCGACTTGGGAAATGGAGCTCAGGGGCCCTGCACTTCCCAAACCTGCAGAGTTCTAAACGATAACTATCGCCCCAAAATATATTGAGGTCAGGCTACGAAGAGGCGCTGAACGCAAGGCAGAACTGCAGGAAACGGATGTCAACGGGTACATCGGAATGGCCCCGATAGCACATGAAAAGCGCCAGAACGTGGACAATGATGCGGTTGGCCAAAAAGGGCGTATGCGTTTTTTCCTGAATATATTCAGGAAAAAACGCATACGCCCTTTTTGGCCAACCAAGCAACCTGGGAGAGCAAATCAGCACTACAAAGAAATCTCTCGCCCCCCCCCCCCGGGGCAAAAGGGCCAGGCGAAAAAAGTCTAAAAACCAGAAAGGCAGGACAGCCCACGGAGTCAAGGGAGCCTTGTTAAGCTGATGGGCGGGATGTCAATGGCCAACAGCCAATCTTCACAAGTGTATCCTCTTTCCCAAACCATGTAAAACACAGAACCACAGAGCATAGGGCACTTCCACACATGGGCGTTGACCTTGGGAAAATGAAAAAATCAACCAGACACAGGGACCCCAAAGTTGAGGGCTGCTGTCTTGACAAGAACCTCCACTCCGGTACACGTTTCATATCCCAGGAAAGAGCCAAGTGGACAAAGACGAGTGGACAAGTGGACAAAGACAAGTGGACAAGTGGACAAGTGGTGCTACGTAGGTCCAATGGAGTGTCACTCAGCCATGAAATCCACGTCATGAGGCTGGTAGCAGCATCCTGAGTGGATTTAGGTACGATCATCCTCAGTGAAATAAGTCCCACAAAAAAAGAAACTTATGATATCACTTATCGAGGGAATGTAAAAATCGCTCCCCATGAACGGAATCCCCAAACAGAACAGAGTCACGCTTTTAGAAAACACACTTATGCCTGCTTCAGGGGAAAGGTGAGGTGCGGTGACGCATAAAACTCGAGTTTGAAATGAGCACAGATACCCTTCCGAAAACCGAATATGGAATGGACACGACCTACTCCTTGCTCAATCAACTGGACTCACCAGACCCTGTTCATCGCACAAGTATCTATCCGACTAGTAAGCATCTTAAAAGCTAAGTCTTGATATCTCTGTGTAAGTGCATCAAGTGTGTGTAAAGCGGCCTAAAACCAGCAGGGAAAATCAGCTCAGACCCATTCTGAGGATACATTTCCAACACAAAGAAGAAACAAGCAGGGCAAAACAGAGAGAAATTCTTCCAAAATGCGTTCAGGGACTGGCATGCAACCAGGATTGACCACATCTACAGCCCCCGCGGCAGAAGACATAAGGCTGGACACTCTTGGGGCTGAGACGATTGGTGAGGTTGGGAAAGCAAATGCAGACCCTTGAAAGGAATCCTGCGTGCTCCCCATTCCATGGCTCCCAACTCTCCAGGTTCAACGCAATCTTCCGACAGCGAAAGCACTCATTGGAAACCCAGCGGATGCTACACCGTGGGATCGGGAAAGCTTTCTGAAACTCACCTCAGTTTTCCTCTCCTGGTGCTCGTGTTCTCCATTCAGGCCCCCTTACTAACAATCTCCCCACTTGGAGACTCGGCGCCTTTCCATGCCTCTTTCGTACCGTCTGCAATTTGTCCGCAGGATGAACTGCAAGAGGGGGAACCAATGAGAGACTCGCTGGAGGTGTTTGGTCGGGCACATGTCACTCTCATTTCCCATCACGAAGAAGAATTCACCAGCGGTTCAGCCTGCCACCGCGGATCGACAATAGGGCGTGAAGCCATCCAGCCGTGTTGCGTCCCACTCACAAAAAAGCGACTTGGGAAATGGAGCTCAGGGGCCCTGCACTTCCCAAACCTGCAGAGTTCTAAACGATAACTATCGCCCCAAAATATATTGAGGTCAGGCTACGAAGAGGCGCTGAACGCAAGCCAGAACTGCAGGAAACGGATGTCAACGGGTACATCGGAATGGCCCCGATAGCACATGAAAAGCGCCAGAACGTGGACAATGATGCGGTTGGCCAAAAAGGGCGTATGCGTTTTTTCCTGAATATATTCAGGAAAAAACGCATACGCCCTTTTTGGCCAACCAAGCAACCTGGGAGAGCAAATCAGCACTACAAAGAAATCTCTCGCCCCCCCCCCCCGGGGCAAAAGGGCCAGGCGAAAAAAGTCTAAAAACCAGAAAGGCAGGACAGCCCACGGAGTCAAGGGAGCCTTGTTAAGCTGATGGGCGGGATGTCAATGGCCAACAGCCAATCTTCACAAGTGTATCCTCTTTCCCAAACCATGTAAAACACAGAACCACAGAGCATAGGGCACTTCCACACATGGGCGTTGACCTTGGGAAAATGAAAAAATCAACCAGACACAGGGACCCCAAAGTTGAGGGCTGCTGTCTTGACAAGAACCTCCACTCCGGTACACGTTTCATATCCCAGGAAAGAGCCAAGTGGACAAAGACGAGTGGACAAGTGGACAAAGACAAGTGGACAAGTGGACAAGTGGTGCTACGTAGGTCCAATGGAGTGTCACTCAGCCATGAAATCCACGTCATGAGGCTGGTAGCAGCATCCTGAGTGGATTTAGGTACGATCATCCTCAGTGAAATAAGTCCCACAAAAAAAGAAACTTATGATATCACTTATCGAGGGAATGTAAAAATCGCTCCCCATGAACGGAATCCCCAAACAGAACAGAGTCACGCTTTTAGAAAACACACTTATGCCTGCTTCAGGGGAAAGGTGAGGTGCGGTGACGCATAAAACTCGAGTTTGAAATGAGCACAGATACCCTTCCGAAAACCGAATATGGAATGGACACGACCTACTCCTTGCTCAATCAACTGGACTCACCAGACCCTGTTCATCGCACAAGTATCTATCCGACTAGTAAGCATCTTAAAAGCTAAGTCTTGATATCTCTGTGTAAGTGCATCAAGGGTGTGTAAAGCGGCCTAAAACCAGCAGGGAAAATCAGCTCAGACCCATTCTGAGGATACATTTCCAACACAAAGAAGAAACAAGCAGGGCAAAACAGAGAGAAATTCTTCCAAAATGCGTTCAGGGACTGGCATGCAACCAGGATTGACCACATCTACAGCCCCAGCGGCAGAAGACATAAGGCTGGACACTCTTGGGGCTGAGACGATTGGTGAGGTTGGGAAAGCAAATGCAGACCCTTGAAAGGAATCCTGCGTGCTCCCCATTCCATGGCTCCCAACTCTCCAGGTTCAACGCAATCTTCCGACAGCGAAAGCACTCATTGGAAACCCAGCGGATGCTACACCGTGGGATCGGGAAAGCTTTCTGAAACTCACCTCAGTTTTCCTCTCCTGGTGCTCGTGTTCTCCATTCAGGCCCCCTTACTAACAATCTCCCCACTTGGAGACTCGGCGCCTTTCCATGCCTCTTTCGTACCGTCTGCAATTTGTCCGCAGGATGAACTGCAAGAGGGGGAACCAATGAGAGACTCGCTGGAGGTGTTTGGTCGGGCACATGTCACTCTCATTTCCCATCACGAAGAAGAATTCACCAGCGGTTCAGCCTGCCACCGCGGATCGACAATAGGGCGTGAAGCCATCCAGCCGTGTTGCGTCCCACTCACAAAAAAGCGACTTGGGAAATGGAGCTCAGGGGCCCTGCACTTCCCAAACCTGCAGAGTTCTAAACGATAACTATCGCCCCAAAATATATTGAGCGCAGGCTACGAAGAGGCGCTGAACGCAAGGCAGAACTGCAGGAAACGGATGTCAACGGGTACATCGGAATGGCCCCGATAGCACATGAAAAGCGCCAGAACGTGGACAATGATGCGGTTGGCCAAAAAGGGCGTATGCGTTTTTTCCTGAATATATTCAGGAAAAAACGCATACGCCCTTTTTGGCCAACCAAGCAACCTGGGAGAGCAAATCAGCACTACAAAGAAATCTCTCGCCCCCCCCCCCCCCCGGGGCAAAAGGGCCAGGCGAAAAAAGTCTAAAAACCAGAAAGGCAGGACAGCCCACGGAGTCAAGGGAGCCTTGTTAAGCTGATGGGCGGGATGTCAATGGCCAACAGCCAATCTTCACAAGTGTATCCTCTTTCCCAAACCATGTAAAACACAGAACCACAGAGCATAGGGCACTTCCACACATGGGCGTTGACCTTGGGAAAATGAAAAAATCAACCAGACACAGGGACCCCAAAGTTGAGGGCTGCTGTCTTGACAAGAACCTCCACTCCGGTACACGTTTCATATCCCAGGAAAGAGCCAAGTGGACAAAGACGAGTGGACAAGTGGACAAAGACAAGTGGACAAGTGGACAAGTGGTGCTACGTAGGTCCAATGGAGTGTCACTCAGCCATGAAATCCACGTCATGAGGCTGGTAGCAGCATCCTGAGTGGATTTAGGTACGATCATCCTCAGTGAAATCAGTCCCACAAAAAAAGAAACTTATGATATCACTTATCGAGGGAATGTAAAAATCGCTCCCCATGAACGGAATCCCCAAACAGAACAGAGTCACGCTTTTAGAAAACACACTTATGCCTGCTTCAGGGGAAAGGTGAGGTGCGGTGACGCATAAAACTCGAGTTTGAAATGAGCACAGATACCCTTCCGAAAACCGAATATGGAATGGACACGACCTACTCCTTGCTCAATCAACTGGACTCACCAGACCCTGTTCATCGCACAAGTATCTATCCGACTAGTAAGCATCTTAAAAGCTAAGTCTTGATATCTCTGTGTAAGTGCATCAAGGGTGTGTAAAGCGGCCTAAAACCAGCAGGGAAAATCAGCTCAGACCCATTCTGAGGATACATTTCCAACACAAAGAAGAAACAAGCAGGGCAAAACAGAGAGAAATTCTTCCAAAATGCGTTCAGGGACTGGCATGCAACCAGGATTGACCACATCTACAGCCCCCGCGGCAGAAGACATAAGGCTGGACACTCTTGGGGCTGAGACGATTGGTGAGGTTGGGAAAGCAAATGCAGACCCTTGAAAGGAATCCTGCGTGCTCCCCATTCCATGGCTCCCAACTCTCCAGGTTCAACGCAATCTTCCGACAGCGAAAGCACTCATTGGAAACCCAGCGGATGCTACACCGTGGGATCGGGAAAGCTTTCTGAAACTCACCTCAGTTTTCCTCTCCTGGTGCTCGTGTTCTCCATTCAGGCCCCCTTACTAACAATCTCCCCACTTGGAGACTCGGCGCCTTTCCATGCCTCTTTCGTACCGTCTGCAATTTGTCCGCAGGATGAACTGCAAGAGGGGGAACCAATGAGAGACTCGCTGGAGGTGTTTGGTCGGGCACATGTCACTCTCATTTCCCATCACGAAGAAGAATTCACCAGCGGTTCAGCCTGCCACCGCGGATCGACAATAGGGCGTGAAGCCATCCAGCCGTGTTGCGTCCCACTCACAAAAAAGCGACTTGGGAAATGGAGCTCAGGGGCCCTGCACTTCCCAAACCTGCAGAGTTCTAAACGATAACTATCGCCCCAAAATATATTGAGGTCAGGCTACGAAGAGGCGCTGAACGCAAGGCAGAACTGCAGGAAACGGATGTCAACGGGTACATCGGAATGGCCCCGATAGCACATGAAAAGCGCCAGAACGTGGACAATGATGCGGTTGGCCAAAAAGGGCGTATGCGTTTTTTCCTGAATATATTCAGGAAAAAACGCATACGCCCTTTTTGGCCAACCAAGCAACCTGGGAGAGCAAATCAGCACTACAAAGAAATCTCTCGGCCCCCCCCCCCCGGGGCAAAAGGGCCAGGCGAAAAAAGTCTAAAAACCAGAAAGGCAGGACAGCCCACGGAGTCAAGGGAGCCTTGTTAAGCTGATGGGCGGGATGTCAATGGCCAACAGCCAATCTTCACAAGTGTATCCTCTTTCCCAAACCATGTAAAACACAGAACCACAGAGCATAGGGCACTTCCACACATGGGCGTTGACCTTGGGAAAATGAAAAAATCAACCAGACACAGGGACCCCAAAGTTGAGGGCTGCTGTCTTGACAAGAACCTCCACTCCGGTACACGTTTCATATCCCAGGAAAGAGCCAAGTGGACAAAGACGAGTGGACAAGTGGACAAAGACAAGTGGACAAGTGGACAAGTGGTGCTACGTAGGTCCAATGGAGTGTCACTCAGCCATGAAATCCACGTCATGAGGCTGGTAGCAGCATCCTGAGTGGATTTAGGTACGATCATCCTCAGTGAAATAAGTCCCACAAAAAAAGAAACTTATGATATCACTTATCGAGGGAATGTAAAAATCGCTCCCCATGAACGGAATCCCCAAACAGAACAGAGTCACGCTTTTAGAAAACACACTTATGCCTGCTTCAGGGGAAAGGTGAGGTGCGGTGACGCATAAAACTCGAGTTTGAAATGAGCACAGATACCCTTCCGAAAACCGAATATGGAATGGACACGACCTACTCCTTGCTCAATCAACTGGACTCACCAGACCCTGTTCATCGCACAAGTATCTATCCGACTAGTAAGCATCTTAAAAGCTAAGTCTTGATATCTCTGTGTAAGTGCATCAAGTGTGTGTAAAGCGGCCTAAAACCAGCAGGGAAAATCAGCTCAGACCCATTCTGAGGATACATTTCCAACACAAAGAAGAAACAAGCAGGGCAAAACAGAGAGAAATTCTTCCAAAATGCGTTCAGGGACTGGCATGCAACCAGGATTGACCACATCTACAGCCCCAGCGGCAGAAGACATAAGGCTGGACACTCTTGGGGCTGAGACGATTGGTGAGGTTGGGAAAGCAAATGCAGACCCTTGAAAGGAATCCTGCGTGCTCCCCATTCCATGGCTCCCAACTCTCCAGGTTCAACGCAATCTTCCGACAGCGAAAGCACTCATTGGAAACCCAGCGGATGCTACACCGTGGGATCGGGAAAGCTTTCTGAAACTCACCTCAGTTTTCCTCTCCTGGTGCTCGTGCTCTCCATTCAGGCCCCCTTACTAACAATCTCCCCACTTGGAGACTCGGCGCCTTTCCATGCCTCTTTCGTACCGTCTGCAATTTGTCCGCAGGATGAACTGCAAGAGGGGGAACCAATGAGAGACTCGCTGGAGGTGTTTGGTCGGGCACATGTCACTCTCATTTCCCATCACGAAGAAGAATTCACCAGCGGTTCAGCCTGCCACCGCGGATCGACAATAGGGCGTGAAGCCATCCAGCCGTGTTGCGTCCCACTCACAAAAAAGCGACTTGGGAAATGGAGCTCAGATGCCCTGCACTTCCCAAACCTGCAGAGTTCTAAACGATAACTATCGCCCCAAAATATATTGAGGTCAGGCTACGAAGAGGCGCTGAACGCAAGGCAGAACTGCAGGAAACGGATGTCAACGGGTACATCGGAATGGCCCCGATAGCACATGAAAAGCGCCAGAACGTGGACAATGATGCGGTTGGCCAAAAAGGGCGTATGCGTTTTTTCCTGAATATATTCAGGAAAAAACGCATACGCCCTTTTTGGCCAACCAAGCAACCTGGGAGAGCAAATCAGCACTACAAAGAAATCTCTCGCCCCCCCCCCCCCGGGGCAAAAGGGCCAGGCGAAAAAAGTCTAAAAACCAGAAAGGCAGGACAGCCCACGGAGTCAAGGGAGCCTTGTTAAGCTGATGGGCGGGATGTCAATGGCCAACAGCCAATCTTCACAAGTGTATCCTCTTTCCCAAACCATGTAAAACACAGAACCACAGAGCATAGGGCACTTCCACACATGGGCGTTGACCTTGGGAAAATGAAAAAATCAACCAGACACAGGGACCCCAAAGTTGAGGGCTGCTGTCTTGACAAGAACCTCCACTCCGGTACACGTTTCATATCCCAGGAAAGAGCCAAGTGGACAAAGACGAGTGGACAAGTGGACAAAGACAAGTGGACAAGTGGACAAGTGGTGCTACGTAGGTCCAATGGAGTGTCACTCAGCCATGAAATCCACGTCATGAGGCTGGTAGCAGCATCCTGAGTGGATTTAGGTACGATCATCCTCAGTGAAATAAGTCCCACAAAAAAAGAAACTTATGATATCACTTATCGAGGGAATGTAAAAATCGCTCCCCATGAACGGAATCCCCAAACAGAACAGAGTCACGCTTTTAGAAAACACACTTATGCCTGCTTCAGGGGAAAGGTGAGGTGCGGTGACGCATAAAACTCGAGTTTGAAATGAGCACAGATACCCTTCCGAAAACCGAATATGGAATGGACACGACCTACTCCTTGCTCAATCAACTGGACTCACCAGACCCTGTTCATCGCACAAGTATCTATCCGACTAGTAAGCATCTTAAAAGCTAAGTCTTGATATCTCTGTGTAAGTGCATCAAGGGTGTGTAAAGCGGCCTAAAACCAGCAGGGAAAATCAGCTCAGACCCATTCTGAGGATACATTTCCAACACAAAGAAGAAACAAGCAGGGCAAAACAGAGAGAAATTCTTCCAAAATGCGTTCAGGGACTGGCATGCAACCAGGATTGACCACATCTACAGCCCCAGCGGCAGAAGACATAAGGCTGGACACTCTTGGGGCTGAGACGATTGGTGAGGTTGGGAAAGCAAATGCAGACCCTTGAAAGGAATCCTGCGTGCTCCCCATTCCATGGGTCCCAACTCTCCAGGTTCAACGCAATCTTCCGACAGCGAAAGCACTCATTGGAAACCCAGCGTATGCTACACCGTGGGATCGGGAAAGCTTTCTGAAACTCACCTCAGTTTTCCTCTCCTGGTGCTCGTGTTCTCCATTCAGGCCCCCTTACTAACAATCTCCCCACTTGGAGCCTCGGCGCCTTTCCATGCCTCTTTCGTACCGTCTGCAATTTGTCCGCAGGATGAACTGCAAGAGGGGGAACCAATGAGAGACTCGCTGGAGGTGTTTGGTCGGGCACATGTCACTCTCATTTCCCATCACGAAGAAGAATTCACCAGCGGTTCAGCCTGCAACCGCGGATCGACAATAGGGCGTGAAGCCATCCAGCCGTGTTGCGTCCCACTCACAAAAAAGCGACTTGGGAAATGGAGCTCAGGGGCCCTGCACTTCCCAAACCTGCAGAGTTCTAAACGATAACTATCGCCCCAAAATATATTGAGGTCAGGCTACGAAGAGGCGCTGAACGCAAGGCAGAACTGCAGGAAACGGATGTCAACGGGTACATCGGAATGGCCCCGATAGCACATGAAAAGCGCCAGAACGTGGACAATGATGCGGTTGGCCAAAAAGGGCGTATGCGTCTTTTCCTGAATATATTCAGGAAAAAACGCATACGCCCTTTTTGGCCAACCAAGCAACCTGGGAGAGCAAATCAGCACTACAAAGAAATCTCTCGCCCCCCCCCGGGGCAAAAGGGCCAGGCGAAAAAAGTCTAAAAACCAGAAAGGCAGGACAGCCCACGGAGTCAAGGGAGCCTTGTTAAGCTGATGGGCGGGATGTCAATGGCCAACAGCCAATCTTCACAAGTGTATCCTCTTTCCCAAACCATGTAAAACACAGAACCACAGAGCATAGGGCACTTCCACACATGGGCGTTGACCTTGGGAAAATGAAAAAATCAACCAGACACAGGGACCCCAAAGTTGAGGGCTGCTGTCTTGACAAGAACCTCCACTCCGGTACACGTTTCATATCCCAGGAAAGAGCCAAGTGGACAAAGACGAGTGGACAAGTGGACAAAGACAAGTGGACAAGTGGACAAGTGGTGCTACGTAGGTCCAATGGAGTGTCACTCAGCCATGAAATCCACGTCATGAGGCTGGTAGCAGCATCCTGAGTGGATTTAGGTACGATCATCCTCAGTGAAATAAGTCCCACAAAAAAAGAAACTTATGATATCACTTATCGAGGGAATGTAAAAATCGCTCCCCATGAACGGAATCCCCAAACAGAACAGAGTCACGCTTTTAGAAAACACACTTATGCCTGCTTCAGGGGAAAGGTGAGGTGCGGTGACGCATAAAACTCGAGTTTGAAATGAGCACAGATACCCTTCCGAAAACCGAATATGGAATGGACACGACCTACTCCTTGCTCAATCAACTGGACTCACCAGACCCTGTTCATCGCACAAGTATCTATCCGACTAGTAAGCATCTTAAAAGCTAAGTCTTGATATCTCTGTGTAAGTGCATCAAGTGTGTGTAAAGCGGCCTAAAACCAGCAGGGAAAATCAGCTCAGACCCATTCTGAGGATACATTTCCAACACAAAGAAGAAACAAGCAGGGCAAAACAGAGAGAAATTCTTCCAAAATGCGTTCAGGGACTGGCATGCAACCAGGATTGACCACATCTACAGCCCCAGCGGCAGAAGACATAAGGCTGGACACTCTTGGGGCTGAGACGATTGGTGAGGTTGGGAAAGCAAATGCAGACCCTTGAAAGGAATCCTGCGTGCTCCCCATTCCATGGCTCCCAACTCTCCAGGTTCAACGCAATCTTCCGACAGCGAAAGCACTCATTGGAAACCCAGCGGATGCTACACCGTGGGATCGGGAAAGCTTTCTGAAACTCACCTCAGTTTTCCTCTCCTGGTGCTCGTGCTCTCCATTCAGGCCCCCTTACTAACAATCTCCCCACTTGGAGACTCGGCGCCTTTCCATGCCTCTTTCGTACCGTCTGCAATTTGTCCGCAGGATGAACTGCAAGAGGGGGAACCAATGAGAGACTCGCTGGAGGTGTTTGGTCGGGCACATGTCACTCTCATTTCCCATCACGAAGAAGAATTCACCAGCGGTTCAGCCTGCCACCGCGGATCGACAATAGGGCGTGAAGCCATCCAGCCGTGTTGCGTCCCACTCACAAAAAAGCGACTTGGGAAATGGAGCTCAGGGGCCCTGCACTTCCCAAACCTGCAGAGTTCTAAACGATAACTATCGCCCCAAAATATATTGAGGTCAGGCTACGAAGAGGCGCTGAACGCAAGGCAGAACTGCAGGAAACGGATGTCAACGGGTACATCGGAATGGCCCCGATAGCACATGAAAAGCGCCAGAACGTGGACAATGATGCGGTTGGCCAAAAAGGGCGTATGCGTTTTTTCCTGAATATATTCAGGAAAAAACGCATACGCCCTTTTTGGCCAACCAAGCAACCTGGGAGAGCAAATCAGCACTACAAAGAAATCTCTCGCCCCCCCCCCCCCGGGGCAAAAGGGCCAGGCGAAAAAAGTCTAAAAACCAGAAAGGCAGGACAGCCCACGGAGTCAAGGGAGCCTTGTTAAGCTGATGGGCGGGATGTCAATGGCCAACAGCCAATCTTCACAAGTGTATCCTCTTTCCCAAACCATGTAAAACACAGAACCACAGAGCATAGGGCACTTCCACACATGGGCGTTGACCTTGGGAAAATGAAAAAATCAACCAGACACAGGGACCCCAAAGTTGAGGGCTGCTGTCTTGACAAGAACCTCCACTCCGGTACACGTTTCATATCCCAGGAAAGAGCCAAGTGGACAAAGACGAGTGGACAAGTGGACAAAGACAAGTGGACAAGTGGACAAGTGGTGCTACGTAGGTCCAATGGAGTGTCACTCAGCCATGAAATCCACGTCATGAGGCTGGTAGCAGCATCCTGAGTGGATTTAGGTACGATCATCCTCAGTGAAATAAGTCCCACAAAAAAAGAAACTTATGATATCACTTATCGAGGGAATGTAAAAATCGCTCCCCATGAACGGAATCCCCAAACAGAACAGAGTCACGCTTTTAGAAAACACACTTATGCCTGCTTCAGGGGAAAGGTGAGGTGCGGTGACGCATAAAACTCGAGTTTGAAATGAGCACAGATACCCTTCCGAAAACCGAATATGGAATGGACACGACCTACTCCTTGCTCAATCAACTGGACTCACCAGACCCTGTTCATCGCACAAGTATCTATCCGACTAGTAAGCATCTTAAAAGCTAAGTCTTGATATCTCTGTGTAAGTGCATCAAGTGTGTGTAAAGCGGCCTAAAACCAGCAGGGAAAATCAGCTCAGACCCATTCTGAGGATACATTTCCAACACAAAGAAGAAACAAGCAGGGCAAAACAGAGAGAAATTCTTCCAAAATGCGTTCAGGGACTGGCATGCAACCAGGATTGACCACATCTACAGCCCCAGCGGCAGAAGACATAAGGCTGGACACTCTTGGGGCTGAGACGATTGGTGAGGTTGGGAAAGCAAATGCAGACCCTTGAAAGGAATCCTGCGTGCTCCCCATTCCATGGGTCCCAACTCTCCAGGTTCAACGCAATCTTCCGACAGCGAAAGCACTCATTGGAAACCCAGCGGATGCTACACCGTGGGATCGGGAAAGCTTTCTGAAACTCACCTCAGTTTTCCTCTCCTGGTGCTCGTGCTCTCCATTCAGGCCCCCTTACTAACAATCTCCCCACTTGGAGACTCGGCCCCTTTCCATGCCTCTTTCGTACCGTCTGCAATTTGTCCGCAGGATGAACTGCAAGAGGGGGAACCAATGAGAGACTCGCTGGAGGTGTTTGGTCGGGCACATGTCACTCTCATTTCCCATCACGAAGAAGAATTCACCAGCGGTTCAGCCTGCAACCGCGGATCGACAATAGGGCGTGAAGCCATCCAGCCGTGTTGCGTCCCACTCACAAAAAAGCGACTTGGGAAATGGAGCTCAGGGGCCCTGCACTTCCCAAACCTGCAGAGTTCTAAACGATAACTATCGCCCCAAAATATATTGAGGGCAGGCTACGAAGAGGCGCTGAACGCAAGGCAGAACTGCAGGAAACGGATGTCAACGGGTACATCGGAATGGCCCCGATAGCACATGAAAAGCGCCAGAACGTGGACAATGATGCGGTTGGCCAAAAAGGGCGTATGCGTTTTTTCCTGAATATATTCAGGAAAAAACGCATACGCCCTTTTTGGCCAACCAAGCAACCTGGGAGAGCAAATCAGCACTACAAAGAAATCTCTCGCCCCCCCCCCCCCGGGGCAAAAGGGCCAGGCGAAAAAAGTCTAAAAACCAGAAAGGCAGGACAGCCCACGGAGTCAAGGGAGCCTTGTTAAGCTGATGGGCGGGATGTCAATGGCCAACAGCCAATCTTCACAAGTGTATCCTCTTTCCCAAACCATGTAAAACACAGAACCACAGAGCATAGGGCACTTCCACACATGGGCGTTGACCTTGGGAAAATGAAAAAATCAACCAGACACAGGGACCCCAAAGTTGAGGGCTGCTGTCTTGACAAGAACCTCCACTCCGGTACACGTTTCATATCCCAGGAAAGAGCCAAGTGGACAAAGACGAGTGGACAAGTGGACAAAGACAAGTGGACAAGTGGACAAGTGGTGCTACGTAGGTCCAATGGAGTGTCACTCAGCCATGAAATCCACGTCATGAGGCTGGTAGCAGCATCCTGAGTGGATTTAGGTACGATCATCCTCAGTGAAATCAGTCCCACAAAAAAAGAAACTTATGATATCACTTATCGAGGGAATGTAAAAATCGCTCCCCATGAACGGAATCCCCAAACAGAACAGAGTCACGCTTTTAGAAAACACACGTATGCCTGCTTCAGGGGAAAGGTGAGGTGCGGTGACGCATAAAACTCGAGTTTGAAATGAGCACAGATACCCTTCCGAAAACCGAATATGGAATGGACACGACCTACTCCTTGCTCAATCAACTGGACTCACCAGACCCTGTTCATCGCACAAGTATCTATCCGACTAGTAAGCATCTTAAAAGCTAAGTCTTGATATCTCTGTGTAAGTGCATCAAGGGTGTGTAAAGCGGCCTAAAACCAGCAGGGAAAATCAGCTCAGACCCATTCTGAGGATACATTTCCAACACAAAGAAGAAACAAGCAGGGCAAAACAGAGAGAAATTCTTCCAAAATGCGTTCAGGGACTGGCATGCAACCAGGATTGACCACATCTACAGCCCCAGCGGCAGAAGACATAAGGCTGGACACTCTTGGGGCTGAGACGATTGGTGAGGTTGGGAAAGCAAATGCAGACCCTTGAAAGGAATCCTGCGTGCTCCCCATTCCATGGCTCCCAACTCTCCAGGTTCAACGCAATCTTCCGACAGCGAAAGCACTCATTGGAAACCCAGCGGATGCTACACCGTGGGATCGGGAAAGCTTTCTGAAACTCACCTCAGTTTTCCTCTCCTGGTGCTCGTGTTCTCCATTCAGGCCCCCTTACTAACAATCTCCCCACTTGGAGCCTCGGCGCCTTTCCATGCCTCTTTCGTACCGTCTGCAATTTGTCCGCAGGATGAACTGCAAGAGGGGGAACCAATGAGAGACTCGCTGGAGGTGTTTGGTCGGGCACATGTCACTCTCATTTCCCATCACGAAGAAGAATTCACCAGCGGTTCAGCCTGCCACCGCGGATCGACAATAGGGCGTGAAGCCATCCAGCCGTGTTGCGTCCCACTCACAAAAAAGCGACTTGGGAAATGGAGCTCAGGGGCCCTGCACTTCCCAAACCTGCAGAGTTCTAAACGATAACTATCGCCCCAAAATATATTGAGGTCAGGCTACGAAGAGGCGCTGAACGCAAGGCAGAACTGCAGGAAACGGATGTCAACGGGTACATCGGAATGGCCCCGATAGCACATGAAAAGCGCCAGAACGTGGACAATGATGCGGTTGGCCAAAAAGGGCGTATGCGTTTTTTCCTGAATATATTCAGGAAAAAACGCATACGCCCTTTTTGGCCAACCAAGCAACCTGGGAGAGCAAATCAGCACTACAAAGAAATCTCTCGCCCCCCCCCCGGGGCAAAAGGGCCAGGCGAAAAAAGTCTAAAAACCAGAAAGGCAGGACAGCCCACGGAGTCAAGGGAGCCTTGTTAAGCTGATGGGCGGGATGTCAATGGCCAACAGCCAATCTTCACAAGTGTATCCTCTTTCCCAAACCATGTAAAACACAGAACCACAGAGCATAGGGCACTTCCACACATGGGCGTTGACCTTGGGAAAATGAAAAAATCAACCAGACACAGGGACCCCAAAGTTGAGGGCTGCTGTCTTGACAAGAACCTCCACTCCGGTACACGTTTCATATCCCAGGAAAGAGCCAAGTGGACAAAGACGAGTGGACAAGTGGACAAAGACAAGTGGACAAGTGGACAAGTGGTGCTACGTAGGTCCAATGGAGTGTCACTCAGCCATGAAATCCACGTCATGAGGCTGGTAGCAGCATCCTGAGTGGATTTAGGTACGATCATCCTCAGTGAAATCAGTCCCACAAAAAAAGAAACTTATGATATCACTTATCGAGGGAATGTAAAAATCGCTCCCCATGAACGGAATCCCCAAACAGAACAGAGTCACGCTTTTAGAAAACACACGTATGCCTGCTTCAGGGGAAAGGTGAGGTGCGGTGACGCATAAAACTCGAGTTTGAAATGAGCACAGATACCCTTCCGAAAACCGAATATGGAATGGACACGACCTACTCCTTGCTCAATCAACTGGACTCACCAGACCCTGTTCATCGCACAAGTATCTATCCGACTAGTAAGCATCTTAAAAGCTAAGTCTTGATATCTCAGTGTAAGTGCATCAAGGGTGTGTAAAGCGGCCTAAAACCAGCAGGGAAAATCAGCTCAGACCCATTCTGAGGATACATTTCCAACACAAAGAAGAAACAAGCAGGGCAAAACAGAGAGAAATTCTTCCAAAATGCGTTCAGGGACTGGCATGCAACCAGGATTGACCACATCTACAGCCCCAGCGGCAGAAGACATAAGGCTGGACACTCTTGGGGCTGAGACGATTGGTGAGGTTGGGAAAGCAAATGCAGACCCTTGAAAGGAATCCTGCGTGCTCCCCATTCCATGGCTCCCAACTCTCCAGGTTCAACGCAATCTTCCGACAGCGAAAGCACTCATTGGAAACCCAGCGGATGCTACACCGTGGGATCGGGAAAGCTTTCTGAAACTCACCTCAGTTTTCCTCTCCTGGTGCTCGTGTTCTCCATTCAGGCCCCCTTACTAACAATCTCCCCACTTGGAGCCTCGGCGCCTTTCCATGCCTCTTTCGTACCGTCTGCAATTTGTCCGCAGGATGAACTGCAAGAGGGGGAACCAATGAGAGACTCGCTGGAGGTGTTTGGTCGGGCACATGTCACTCTCATTTCCCATCACGAAGAAGAATTCACCAGCGGTTCAGCCTGCCACCGCGGATCGACAATAGGGCGAGAAGCCATCCAGCCGTGTTGCGTCCCACTCACAAAAAAGCGACTTGGGAAATGGAGCTCAGGGGCCCTGCACTTCCCAAACCTGCAGAGTTCTAAACGATAACTATCGCCCCAAAATATATTGAGCGCAGGCTACGAAGAGGCGCTGAACGCAAGGCAGAACTGCAGGAAACGGATGTCAACGGGTACATCGGAATGGCCCCGATAGCACATGAAAAGCGCCAGAACGTGGACAATGATGCGGTTGGCCAAAAAGGGCGTATGCGTTTTTTCCTGAATATATTCAGGAAAAAACGCATACGCCCTTTTTGGCCAACCAAGCAACCTGGGAGAGCAAATCAGCACTACAAAGAAATCTCTCGCCCCCCCCCCCCCGGGGCAAAAGGGCCAGGCGAAAAAAGTCTAAAAACCAGAAAGGCAGGACAGCCCACGGAGTCAAGGGAGCCTTGTTAAGCTGATGGGCGGGATGTCAATGGCCAACAGCCAATCTTCACAAGTGTATCCTCTTTCCCAAACCATGTAAAACACAGAACCACAGAGCATAGGGCACTTCCACACATGGGCGTTGACCTTGGGAAAATGAAAAAATCAACCAGACACAGGGACCCCAAAGTTGAGGGCTGCTGTCTTGACAAGAACCTCCACTCCGGTACACGTTTCATATCCCAGGAAAGAGCCAAGTGGACAAAGACGAGTGGACAAGTGGACAAAGACAAGTGGACAAGTGGACAAGTGGTGCTACGTAGGTCCAATGGAGTGTCACTCAGCCATGAAATCCACGTCATGAGGCTGGTAGCAGCATCCTGAGTGGATTTAGGTACGATCATCCTCAGTGAAATCAGTCCCACAAAAAAAGAAACTTATGATATCACTTATCGAGGGAATGTAAAAATCGCTCCCCATGAACGGAATCCCCAAACAGAACAGAGTCACGCTTTTAGAAAACACACTTATGCCTGCTTCAGGGGAAAGGTGAGGTGCGGTGACGCATAAAACTCGAGTTTGAAATGAGCACAGATACCCTTCCGAAAACCGAATATGGAATGGACACGACCTACTCCTTGCTCAATCAACTGGACTCACCAGACCCTGTTCATCGCACAAGTATCTATCCGACTAGTAAGCATCTTAAAAGCTAAGTCTTGATATCTCTGTGTAAGTGCATCAAGGGTGTGTAAAGCGGCCTAAAACCAGCAGGGAAAATCAGCTCAGACCCATTCTGAGGATACATTTCCAACACAAAGAAGAAACAAGCAGGGCAAAACAGAGAGAAATTCTTCCAAAATGCGTTCAGGGACTGGCATGCAACCAGGATTGACCACATCTACAGCCCCAGCGGCAGAAGACATAAGGCTGGACACTCTTGGGGCTGAGACAATTGGTGAGGTTGGGAAAGCAAATGCAGACCCTTGAAAGGAATCCTGCGTGCTCCCCATTCCATGGCTCCCAACTCTCCAGGTTCAACGCAATCTTCCGACAGCGAAAGCACTCATTGGAAACCCAGCGGATGCTACACCGTGGGATCGGGAAAGCTTTCTGAAACTCACCTCAGTTTTCCTCTCCTGGTGCTCGTGCTCTCCATTCAGGCCCCCTTACTAACAATCTCCCCACTTGGAGACTCGGCGCCTTTCCATGCCTCTTTCGTACCGTCTGCAATTTGTCCGCAGGATGAACTGCAAGAGGGGGAACCAATGAGAGACTCGCTGGAGGTGTTTGGTCGGGCACATGTCACTCTCATTTCCCATCACGAAGAAGAATTCACCAGCGGTTCAGCCTGCAACCGCGGATCGACAATAGGGCGTGAAGCCATCCAGCCGTGTTGCGTCCCACTCACAAAAAAGCGACTTGGGAAATGGAGCTCAGGGGCCCTGCACTTCCCAAACCTGCAGAGTTCTAAACGATAACTATCGCCCCAAAATATATTGAGGTCAGGCTACGAAGAGGCGCTGAACGCAAGGCAGAACTGCAGGAAACGGATGTCAACGGGTACATCGGAATGGCCCCGATAGCACATGAAAAGCGCCAGAACGTGGACAATGATGCGGTTGGCCAAAAAGGGCGTATGCGTTTTTTCCTGAATATATTCAGGAAAAAACGCATACGCCCTTTTTGGCCAACCAAGCAACCTGGGAGAGCAAATCAGCACTACAAAGAAATCTCTCGCCCCCCCCCCGGGGCAAAAGGGCCAGGCGAAAAAAGTCTAAAAACCAGAAAGGCAGGACAGCCCACGGAGTCAAGGGAGCCTTGTTAAGCTGATGGGCGGGATGTCAATGGCCAACAGCCAATCTTCACAAGTGTATCCTCTTTCCCAAACCATGTAAAACACAGAACCACAGAGCATAGGGCACTTCCACACATGGGCGTTGACCTTGGGAAAATGAAAAAATCAACCAGACACAGGGACCCCAAAGTTGAGGGCTGCTGTCTTGACAAGAACCTCCACTCCGGTACACGTTTCATATCCCAGGAAAGAGCCAAGTGGACAAAGACGAGTGGACAAGTGGACAAAGACAAGTGGACAAGTGGACAAGTGGTGCTACGTAGGTCCAATGGAGTGTCACTCAGCCATGAAATCCACGTCATGAGGCTGGTAGCAGCATCCTGAGTGGATTTAGGTACGATCATCCTCAGTGAAATCAGTCCCACAAAAAAAGAAACTTATGATATCACTTATCGAGGGAATGTAAAAATCGCTCCCCATGAACGGAATCCCCAAACAGAACAGAGTCACGCTTTTAGAAAACACACGTATGCCTGCTTCAGGGGAAAGGTGAGGTGCGGTGACGCATAAAACTCGAGTTTGAAATGAGCACAGATACCCTTCCGAAAACCGAATATGGAATGGACACGACCTACTCCTTGCTCAATCAACTGGACTCACCAGACCCTGTTCATCGCACAAGTATCTATCCGACTAGTAAGCATCTTAAAAGCTAAGTCTTGATATCTCTGTGTAAGTGCATCAAGGGTGTGTAAAGCGGCCTAAAACCAGCAGGGAAAATCAGCTCAGACCCATTCTGAGGATACATTTCCAACACAAAGAAGAAACAAGCAGGGCAAAACAGAGAGAAATTCTTCCAAAATGCGTTCAGGGACTGGCATGCAACCAGGATTGACCACATCTACAGCCCCAGCGGCAGAAGACATAAGGCTGGACACTCTTGGGGCTGAGACGATTGGTGAGGTTGGGAAAGCAAATGCAGACCCTTGAAAGGAATCCTGCGTGCTCCCCATTCCATGGCTCCCAACTCTCCAGGTTCAACGCAATCTTCCGACAGCGAAAGCACTCATTGGAAACCCAGCGGATGCTACACCGTGGGATCGGGAAAGCTTTCTGAAACTCACCTCAGTTTTCCTCTCCTGGTGCTCGTGTTCTCCATTCAGGCCCCCTTACTAACAATCTCCCCACTTGGAGCCTCGGCGCCTTTCCATGCCTCTTTCGTACCGTCTGCAATTTGTCCGCAGGATGAACTGCAAGAGGGGGAACCAATGAGAGACTCGCTGGAGGTGTTTGGTCGGGCACATGTCACTCTCATTTCCCATCACGAAGAAGAATTCACCAGCGGTTCAGCCTGCCACCGCGGATCGACAATAGGGCGAGAAGCCATCCAGCCGTGTTGCGTCCCACTCACAAAAAAGCGACTTGGGAAATGGAGCTCAGGGGCCCTGCACTTCCCAAACCTGCAGAGTTCTAAACGATAACTATCGCCCCAAAATATATTGAGCGCAGGCTACGAAGAGGCGCTGAACGCAAGGCAGAACTGCAGGAAACGGATGTCAACGGGTACATCGGAATGGCCCCGATAGCACATGAAAAGCGCCAGAACGTGGACAATGATGCGGTTGGCCAAAAAGGGCGTATGCGTTTTTTCCTGAATATATTCAGGAAAAAACGCATACGCCCTTTTTGGCCAACCAAGCAACCTGGGAGAGCAAATCAGCACTACAAAGAAATCTCTCGCCCCCCCCCCCCGGGGCAAAAGGGCCAGGCGAAAAAAGTCTAAAAACCAGAAAGGCAGGACAGCCCAC
Organism: Kogia breviceps; assembly: GCF_026419965.1. Taxonomy (NCBI): domain Eukaryota; kingdom Metazoa; phylum Chordata; class Mammalia; order Artiodactyla; family Physeteridae; genus Kogia; species Kogia breviceps. The sequence goes on along the minus strand of NW_026711665.1, from coordinate 66,984 downwards.
GGAGTCAAGGGAGCCTTGTTAAGCTGATGGGCGGGATGTCAATGGCCAACAGCCAATCTTCACAAGTGTATCCTCTTTCCCAAACCATGTAAAACACAGAACCACAGAGCATAGGGCACTTCCACACATGGGCGTTGACCTTGGGAAAATGAAAAAATCAACCAGACACAGGGACCCCAAAGTTGAGGGCTGCTGTCTTGACAAGAACCTCCACTCCGGTACACGTTTCATATCCCAGGAAAGAGCCAAGTGGACAAAGACGAGTGGACAAGTGGACAAAGACAAGTGGACAAGTGGACAAGTGGTGCTACGTAGGTCCAATGGAGTGTCACTCAGCCATGAAATCCACGTCATGAGGCTGGTAGCAGCATCCTGAGTGGATTTAGGTACGATCATCCTCAGTGAAATCAGTCCCACAAAAAAAGAAACTTATGATATCACTTATCGAGGGAATGTAAAAATCGCTCCCCATGAACGGAATCCCCAAACAGAACAGAGTCACGCTTTTAGAAAACACACTTATGCCTGCTTCAGGGGAAAGGTGAGGTGCGGTGACGCATAAAACTCGAGTTTGAAATGAGCACAGATACCCTTCCGAAAACCGAATATGGAATGGACACGACCTACTCCTTGCTCAATCAACTGGACTCACCAGACCCTGTTCATCGCACAAGTATCTATCCGACTAGTAAGCATCTTAAAAGCTAAGTCTTGATATCTCTGTGTAAGTGCATCAAGGGTGTGTAAAGCGGCCTAAAACCAGCAGGGAAAATCAGCTCAGACCCATTCTGAGGATACATTTCCAACACAAAGAAGAAACAAGCAGGGCAAAACAGAGAGAAATTCTTCCAAAATGCGTTCAGGGACTGGCATGCAACCAGGATTGACCACATCTACAGCCCCAGCGGCAGAAGACATAAGGCTGGACACTCTTGGGGCTGAGACGATTGGTGAGGTTGGGAAAGCAAATGCAGACCCTTGAAAGGAATCCTGCGTGCTCCCCATTCCATGGCTCCCAACTCTCCAGGTTCAACGCAATCTTCCGACAGCGAAAGCACTCATTGGAAACCCAGCGGATGCTACACCGTGGGATCGGGAAAGCTTTCTGAAACTCACCTCAGTTTTCCTCTCCTGGTGCTCGTGTTCTCCATTCAGGCCCCCTTACTAACAATCTCCCCACTTGGAGCCTCGGCGCCTTTCCATGCCTCTTTCGTACCGTCTGCAATTTGTCCGCAGGATGAACTGCAAGAGGGGGAACCAATGAGAGACTCGCTGGAGGTGTTTGGTCGGGCACATGTCACTCTCATTTCCCATCACGAAGAAGAATTCACCAGCGGTTCAGCCTGCCACCGCGGATCGACAATAGGGCGAGAAGCCATCCAGCCGTGTTGCGTCCCACTCACAAAAAAGCGACTTGGGAAATGGAGCTCAGGGGCCCTGCACTTCCCAAACCTGCAGAGTTCTAAACGATAACTATCGCCCCAAAATATATTGAGCGCAGGCTACGAAGAGGCGCTGAACGCAAGGCAGAACTGCAGGAAACGGATGTCAACGGGTACATCGGAATGGCCCCGATAGCACATGAAAAGCGCCAGAACGTGGACAATGATGCGGTTGGCCAAAAAGGGCGTATGCGTTTTTTCCTGAATATATTCAGGAAAAAACGCATACGCCCTTTTTGGCCAACCAAGCAACCTGGGAGAGCAAATCAGCACTACAAAGAAATCTCTCGACCCCCCCCCCCGGGGCAAAAGGGCCAGGCGAAAAAAGTCTAAAAACCAGAAAGGCAGGACAGCCCACGGAGTCAAGGGAGCCTTGTTAAGCTGATGGGCGGGATGTCAATGGCCAACAGCCAATCTTCACAAGTGTATCCTCTTTCCCAAACCATGTAAAACACAGAACCACAGAGCATAGGGCACTTCCACACATGGGCGTTGACCTTGGGAAAATGAAAAAATCAACCAGACACAGGGACCCCAAAGTTGAGGGCTGCTGTCTTGACAAGAACCTCCACCCCGGTACACGTTTCATATCCCAGGAAAGAGCCAAGTGGACAAAGACGAGTGGACAAGTGGACAAAGACAAGTGGACAAGTGGACAAGTGGTGCTACGTAGGTCCAATGGAGTGTCACTCAGCCATGAAATCCACGTCATGAGGCTGGTAGCAGCATCCTGAGTGGATTTAGGTACGATCATCCTCAGTGAAATCAGTCCCACAAAAAAAGAAACTTATGATATCACTTATCGAGGGAATGTAAAAATCGCTCCCCATGAACGGAATCCCCAAACAGAACAGAGTCACGCTTTTAGAAAACACACGTATGCCTGCTTCAGGGGAAAGGTGAGGTGCGGTGACGCATAAAACTCGAGTTTGAAATGAGCACAGATACCCTTCCGAAAACCGAATATGGAATGGACACGACCTACTCCTTGCTCAATCAACTGGACTCACCAGACCCTGTTCATCGCACAAGTATCTATCCGACTAGTAAGCATCTTAAAAGCTAAGTCTTGATATCTCTGTGTAAGTGCATCAAGGGTGTGTAAAGCGGCCTAAAACCAGCAGGGAAAATCAGCTCAGACCCATTCTGAGGATACATTTCCAACACAAAGAAGAAACAAGCAGGGCAAAACAGAGAGAAATTCTTCCAAAATGCGTTCAGGGACTGGCATGCAACCAGGATTGACCACATCTACAGCCCCAGCGGCAGAAGACATAAGGCTGGACACTCTTGGGGCTGAGACGATTGGTGAGGTTGGGAAAGCAAATGCAGACCCTTGAAAGGAATCCTGCGTGCTCCCCATTCCATGGCTCCCAACTCTCCAGGTTCAACGCAATCTTCCGACAGCGAAAGCACTCATTGGAAACCCAGCGGATGCTACACCGTGGGATCGGGAAAGCTTTCTGAAACTCACCTCAGTTTTCCTCTCCTGGTGCTCGTGTTCTCCATTCAGGCCCCCTTACTAACAATCTCCCCACTTGGAGCCTCGGCGCCTTTCCATGCCTCTTTCGTACCGTCTGCAATTTGTCCGCAGGATGAACTGCAAGAGGGGGAACCAATGAGAGACTCGCTGGAGGTGTTTGGTCGGGCACATGTCACTCTCATTTCCCATCACGAAGAAGAATTCACCAGCGGTTCAGCCTGCCACCGCGGATCGACAATAGGGCGAGAAGCCATCCAGCCGTGTTGCGTCCCACTCACAAAAAAGCGACTTGGGAAATGGAGCTCAGGGGCCCTGCACTTCCCAAACCTGCAGAGTTCTAAACGATAACTATCGCCCCAAAATATATTGAGCGCAGGCTACGAAGAGGCGCTGAACGCAAGGCAGAACTGCAGGAAACGGATGTCAACGGGTACATCGGAATGGCCCCGATAGCACATGAAAAGCGCCAGAACGTGGACAATGATGCGGTTGGCCAAAAAGGGCGTATGCGTTTTTTCCTGAATATATTCAGGAAAAAACGCATACGCCCTTTTTGGCCAACCAAGCAACCTGGGAGAGCAAATCAGCACTACAAAGAAATCTCTCGCCCCCCCCCCCGGGGCAAAAGGGCCAGGCGAAAAAAGTCTAAAAACCAGAAAGGCAGGACAGCCCACGGAGTCAAGGGAGCCTTGTTAAGCTGATGGGCGGGATGTCAATGGCCAACAGCCAATCTTCACAAGTGTATCCTCTTTCCCAAACCATGTAAAACACAGAACCACAGAGCATAGGGCACTTCCACACATGGGCGTTTACCTTGGGAAAATGAAAAAATCAACCAGACACAGGGACCCCAAAGTTGAGGGCTGCTGTCTTGACAAGAACCTCCACTCCGGTACACGTTTCATATCCCAGGAAAGAGCCAAGTGGACAAAGACGAGTGGACAAGTGGACAAAGACAAGTGGACAAGTGGACAAGTGGTGCTACGTAGGTCCAATGGAGTGTCACTCAGCCATGAAATCCACGTCATGAGGCTGGTAGCAGCATCCTGAGTGGATTTAGGTACGATCATCCTCAGTGAAATCAGTCCCACAAAAAAAGAAACTTATGATATCACTTATCGAGGGAATGTAAAAATCGCTCCCCATGAACGGAATCCCCAAACAGAACAGAGTCACGCTTTTAGAAAACACACGTATGCCTGCTTCAGGGGAAAGGTGAGGTGCGGTGACGCATAAAACTCGAGTTTGAAATGAGCACAGATACCCTTCCGAAAACCGAATATGGAATGGACACGACCTACTCCTTGCTCAATCAACTGGACTCACCAGACCCTGTTCATCGCACAAGTATCTATCCGACTAGTAAGCATCTTAAAAGCTAAGTCTTGATATCTCTGTGTAAGTGCATCAAGGGTGTGTAAAGCGGCCTAAAACCAGCAGGGAAAATCAGCTCAGACCCATTCTGAGGATACATTTCCAACACAAAGAAGAAACAAGCAGGGCAAAACAGAGAGAAATTCTTCCAAAATGCGTTCAGGGACTGGCATGCAACCAGGATTGACCACATCTACAGCCCCAGCGGCAGAAGACATAAGGCTGGACACTCTTGGGGCTGAGACGATTGGTGAGGTTGGGAAAGCAAATGCAGACCCTTGAAAGGAATCCTGCGTGCTCCCCATTCCATGGCTCCCAACTCTCCAGGTTCAACGCAATCTTCCGACAGCGAAAGCACTCATTGGAAACCCAGCGGATGCTACACCGTGGGATCGGGAAAGCTTTCTGAAACTCACCTCAGTTTTCCTCTCCTGGTGCTCGTGTTCTCCATTCAGGCCCCCTTACTAACAATCTCCCCACTTGGAGCCTCGGCGCCTTTCCATGCCTCTTTCGTACCGTCTGCAATTTGTCCGCAGGATGAACTGCAAGAGGGGGAACCAATGAGAGACTCGCTGGAGGTGTTTGGTCGGGCACATGTCACTCTCATTTCCCATCACGAAGAAGAATTCACCAGCGGTTCAGCCTGCCACCGCGGATCGACAATAGGGCGAGAAGCCATCCAGCCGTGTTGCGTCCCACTCACAAAAAAGCGACTTGGGAAATGGAGCTCAGGGGCCCTGCACTTCCCAAACCTGCAGAGTTCTAAACGATAACTATCGCCCCAAAATATATTGAGCGCAGGCTACGAAGAGGCGCTGAACGCAAGGCAGAACTGCAGGAAACGGATGTCAACGGGTACATCGGAATGGCCCCGATAGCACATGAAAAGCGCCAGAACGTGGACAATGATGCGGTTGGCCAAAAAGGGCGTATGCGTTTTTTCCTGAATATATTCAGGAAAAAACGCATACGCCCTTTTTGGCCAACCAAGCAACCTGGGAGAGCAAATCAGCACTACAAAGAAATCTCTCGACCCCCCCCCCCGGGGCAAAAGGGCCAGGCGAAAAAAGTCTAAAAACCAGAAAGGCAGGACAGCCCACGGAGTCAAGGGAGCCTTGTTAAGCTGATGGGCGGGATGTCAATGGCCAACAGCCAATCTTCACAAGTGTATCCTCTTTCCCAAACCATGTAAAACACAGAACCACAGAGCATAGGGCACTTCCACACATGGGCGTTGACCTTGGGAAAATGAAAAAATCAACCAGACACAGGGACCCCAAAGTTGAGGGCTGCTGTCTTGACAAGAACCTCCACTCCGGTACACGTTTCATATCCCAGGAAAGAGCCAAGTGGACAAAGACGAGTGGACAAGTGGACAAAGACAAGTGGACAAGTGGACAAGTGGTGCTACGTAGGTCCAATGGAGTGTCACTCAGCCATGAAATCCACGTCATGAGGCTGGTAGCAGCATCCTGAGTGGATTTAGGTACGATCATCCTCAGTGAAATCAGTCCCACAAAAAAAGAAACTTATGATATCACTTATCGAGGGAATGTAAAAATCGCTCCCCATGAACGGAATCCCCAAACAGAACAGAGTCACGCTTTTAGAAAACACACTTATGCCTGCTTCAGGGGAAAGGTGAGGTGCGGTGACGCATAAAACTCGAGTTTGAAATGAGCACAGATACCCTTCCGAAAACCGAATATGGAATGGACACGACCTACTCCTTGCTCAATCAACTGGACTCACCAGACCCTGTTCATCGCACAAGTATCTATCCGACTAGTAAGCATCTTAAAAGCTAAGTCTTGATATCTCTGTGTAAGTGCATCAAGGGTGTGTAAAGCGGCCTAAAACCAGCAGGGAAAATCAGCTCAGACCCATTCTGAGGATACATTTCCAACACAAAGAAGAAACAAGCAGGGCAAAACAGAGAGAAATTCTTCCAAAATGCGTTCAGGGACTGGCATGCAACCAGGATTGACCACATCTACAGCCCCAGCGGCAGAAGACATAAGGCTGGACACTCTTGGGGCTGAGACGATTGGTGAGGTTGGGAAAGCAAATGCAGACCCTTGAAAGGAATCCTGCGTGCTCCCCATTCCATGGCTCCCAACTCTCCAGGTTCAACGCAATCTTCCGACAGCGAAAGGACTCATTGGAAACCCAGCGGATGCTACACCGTGGGATCGGGAAAGCTTTCTGAAACTCACCTCAGTTTTCCTCTCCTGGTGCTCGTGTTCTCCATTCAGGCCCCCTTACTAACAATCTCCCCACTTGGAGACTCGGCGCCTTTCCATGCCTCTTTCGTACCGTCTGCAATTTGTCCGCAGGATGAACTGCAAGAGGGGGAACCAATGAGAGACTCGCTGGAGGTGTTTGGTCGGGCACATGTCACTCTCATTTCCCATCACGAAGAAGAATTCACCAGCGGTTCAGCCTGCCACCGCGGATCGACAATAGGGCGAGAAGCCATCCAGCCGTGTTGCGTCCCACTCACAAAAAAGCGACTTGGGAAATGGAGCTCAGGGGCCCTGCACTTCCCAAACCTGCAGAGTTCTAAACGATAACTATCGCCCCAAAATATATTGAGCGCAGGCTACGAAGAGGCGCTGAACGCAAGGCAGAACTGCAGGAAACGGATGTCAACGGGTACATCGGAATGGCCCCGATAGCACATGAAAAGCGCCAGAACGTGGACAATGATGCGGTTGGCCAAAAAGGGCGTATGCGTTTTTTCCTGAATATATTCAGGAAAAAACGCATACGCCCTTTTTGGCCAACCAAGCAACCTGGGAGAGCAAATCAGCACTACAAAGAAATCTCTCGCCCCCCCCCCCCCCGGGGCAAAAGGGCCAGGCGAAAAAAGTCTAAAAACCAGAAAGGCAGGACAGCCCACGGAGTCAAGGGAGCCTTGTTAAGCTGATGGGCGGGATGTCAATGGCCAACAGCCAATCTTCACAAGTGTATCCTCTTTCCCAAACCATGTAAAACACAGAACCACAGAGCATAGGGCACTTCCACACATGGGCGTTGACCTTGGGAAAATGAAAAAATCAACCAGACACAGGGACCCCAAAGTTGAGGGCTGCTGTCTTGACAAGAACCTCCACTCCGGTACACGTTTCATATCCCAGGAAAGAGCCAAGTGGACAAAGACGAGTGGACAAGTGGACAAAGACAAGTGGACAAGTGGACAAGTGGTGCTACGTAGGTCCAATGGAGTGTCACTCAGCCATGAAATCCACGTCATGAGGCTGGTAGCAGCATCCTGAGTGGATTTAGGTACGATCATCCTCAGTGAAATCAGTCCCACAAAAAAAGAAACTTATGATATCACTTATCGAGGGAATGTAAAAATCGCTCCCCATGAACGGAATCCCCAAACAGAACAGAGTCACGCTTTTAGAAAACACACTTATGCCTGCTTCAGGGGAAAGGTGAGGTGCGGTGACGCATAAAACTCGAGTTTGAAATGAGCACAGATACCCTTCCGAAAACCGAATATGGAATGGACACGACCTACTCCTTGCTCAATCAACTGGACTCACCAGACCCTGTTCATCGCACAAGTATCTATCCGACTAGTAAGCATCTTAAAAGCTAAGTCTTGATATCTCTGTGTAAGTGCATCAAGTGTGTGTAAAGCGGCCTAAAACCAGCAGGGAAAATCAGCTCAGACCCATTCTGAGGATACATTTCCAACACAAAGAAGAAACAAGCAGGGCAAAACAGAGAGAAATTCTTCCAAAATGCGTTCAGGGACTGGCATGCAACCAGGATTGACCACATCTACAGCCCCAGCGGCAGAAGACATAAGGCTGGACACTCTTGGGGCTGAGACGATTGGTGAGGTTGGGAAAGCAAATGCAGACCCTTGAAAGGAATCCTGCGTGCTCCCCATTCCATGGCTCCCAACTCTCCAGGTTCAACGCAATCTTCCGACAGCGAAAGCACTCATTGGAAACCCAGCGGATGCTACACCGTGGGATCGGGAAAGCTTTCTGAAACTCACCTCAGTTTTCCTCTCCTGGTGCTCGTGCTCTCCATTCAGGCCCCCTTACTAACAATCTCCCCACTTGGAGACTCGGCGCCTTTCCATGCCTCTTTCGTACCGTCTGCAATTTGTCCGCAGGATGAACTGCAAGAGGGGGAACCAATGAGAGACTCGCTGGAGGTGTTTGGTCGGGCACATGTCACTCTCATTTCCCATCACGAAGAAGAATTCACCAGCGGTTCAGCCTGCAACCGCGGATCGACAATAGGGCGTGAAGCCATCCAGCCGTGTTGCGTCCCACTCACAAAAAAGCGACTTGGGAAATGGAGCTCAGGGGCCCTGCACTTCCCAAACCTGCAGAGTTCTAAACGATAACTATCGCCCCAAAATATATTGAGGTCAGGCTACGAAGAGGCGCTGAACGCAAGGCAGAACTGCAGGAAACGGATGTCAACGGGTACATCGGAATGGCCCCGATAGCACATGAAAAGCGCCAGAACGTGGACAATGATGCGGTTGGCCAAAAAGGGCGTATGCGTTTTTTCCTGAATATATTCAGGAAAAAACGCATACGCCCTTTTTGGCCAACCAAGCAACCTGGGAGAGCAAATCAGCACTACAAAGAAATCTCTCGCCCCCCCCCCGGGGCAAAAGGGCCAGGCGAAATAAGTCTAAAAACCAGAAAGGCAGGACAGCCCACGGAGTCAAGGGAGCCTTGTTAAGCTGATGGGCGGGATGTCAATGGCCAACAGCCAATCTTCACAAGTGTATCCTCTTTCCCAAACCATGTAAAACACAGAACCACAGAGCATAGGGCACTTCCACACATGGGCGTTGACCTTGGGAAAATGAAAAAATCAACCAGACACAGGGACCCCAAAGTTGAGGGCTGCTGTCTTGACAAGAACCTCCACTCCGGTACACGTTTCATATCCCAGGAAAGAGCCAAGTGGACAAAGACGAGTGGACAAGTGGACAAAGACAAGTGGACAAGTGGACAAGTGGTGCTACGTAGGTCCAATGGAGTGTCACTCAGCCATGAAATCCACGTCATGAGGCTGGTAGCAGCATCCTGAGTGGATTTAGGTACGATCATCCTCAGTGAAATAAGTCCCACAAAAAAAGAAACTTATGATATCACTTATCGAGGGAATGTAAAAATCGCTCCCCATGAACGGAATCCCCAAACAGAACAGAGTCACGCTTTTAGAAAACACACTTATGCGTGCTTCAGGGGAAAGGTGAGGTGGGGTGACGCATAAAACTCGAGTTTGAAATGAGCACAGATACCCTTCCGAAAACCGAATATGGAATGGACACGACCTACTCCTTGCTCAATCAACTGGACTCACCAGACCCTGTTCATCGCACAAGTATCTATCCGACTAGTAAGCATCTTAAAAGCTAAGTCTTGATATCTCTGTGTAAGTGCATCAAGGGTGTGTAAAGCGGCCTAAAACCAGCAGGGAAAATCAGCTCAGACCCATTCTGAGGATACATTTCCAACACAAAGAAGAAACAAGCAGGGCAAAACAGAGAGAAATTCTTCCAAAATGCGTTCAGGGACTGGCATGCAACCAGGATTGACCACATCTACAGCCCCAGCGGCAGAAGACATAAGGCTGGACACTCTTGGGGCTGAGACGATTGGTGAGGTTGGGAAAGCAAATGCAGACCCTTGAAAGGAATCCTGCGTGCTCCCCATTCCATGGCTCCCAACTCTCCAGGTTCAACGCAATCTTCCGACAGCGAAAGCACTCATTGGAAACCCAGCGGATGCTACACCGTGGGATCGGGAAAGCTTTCTGAAACTCACCTCAGTTTTCCTCTCCTGGTGCTCGTGTTCTCCATTCAGGCCCCCTTACTAACAATCTCCCCACTTGGAGACTCGGCGCCTTTCCATGCCTCTTTCGTACCGTCTGCAATTTGTCCGCAGGATGAACTGCAAGAGGGGGAACCAATGAGAGACTCGCTGGAGGTGTTTGGTCGGGCACATGTCACTCTCATTTCCCATCACGAAGAAGAATTCACCAGCGGTTCAGCCTGCCACCGCGGATCGACAATAGGGCGAGAAGCCATCCAGCCGTGTTGCGTCCCACTCACAAAAAAGCGACTTGGGAAATGGAGCTCAGGGGCCCTGCACTTCCCAAACCTGCAGAGTTCTAAACGATAACTATCGCCCCAAAATATATTGAGCGCAGGCTACGAAGAGGCGCTGAACGCAAGGCAGAACTGCAGGAAACGGATGTCAACGGGTACATCGGAATGGCCCCGATAGCACATGAAAAGCGCCAGAACGTGGACAATGATGCGGTTGGCCAAAAAGGGCGTATGCGTTTTTTCCTGAATATATTCAGGAAAAAACGCATACGCCCTTTTTGGCCAACCAAGCAACCTGGGAGAGCAAATCAGCACTACAAAGAAATCTCTCGCCCCCCCCCCCCGGGGCAAAAGGGCCAGGCGAAAAAAGTCTAAAAACCAGAAAGGCAGGACAGCCCACGGAGTCAAGGGAGCCTTGTTAAGCTGATGGGCGGGATGTCAATGGCCAACAGCCAATCTTCACAAGTGTATCCTCTTTCCCAAACCATGTAACACACAGAACCACAGAGCATAGGGCACTTCCACACATGGGCGTTGACCTTGGGAAAATGAAAAAATCAACCAGACACAGGGACCCCAAAGTTGAGGGCTGCTGTCTTGACAAGAACCTCCACTCCGGTACACGTTTCATATCCCAGGAAAGAGCCAAGTGGACAAAGACGAGTGGACAAGTGGACAAAGACAAGTGGACAAGTGGACAAGTGGTGCTACGTAGGTCCAATGGAGTGTCACTCAGCCATGAAATCCACGTCATGAGGCTGGTAGCAGCATCCTGAGTGGATTTAGGTACGATCATCCTCAGTGAAATCAGTCCCACAAAAAAAGAAACTTATGATATCACTTATCGAGGGAATGTAAAAATCGCTCCCCATGAACGGAATCCCCAAACAGAACAGAGTCACGCTTTTAGAAAACACACTTATGCCTGCTTCAGGGGAAAGGTGAGGTGCGGTGACGCATAAAACTCGAGTTTGAAATGAGCACAGATACCCTTCCGAAAACCGAATATGGAATGGACACGACCTACTCCTTGCTCAATCAACTGGACTCACCAGACCCTGTTCATCGCACAAGTATCTATCCGACTAGTAAGCATCTTAAAAGCTAAGTCTTGATATCTCTGTGTAAGTGCATCAAGGGTGTGTAAAGCGGCCTAAAACCAGCAGGGAAAATCAGCTCAGACCCATTCTGAGGATACATTTCCAACACAAAGAAGAAACAAGCAGGGCAAAACAGAGAGAAATTCTTCCAAAATGCGTTCAGGGACTGGCATGCAACCAGGATTGACCACATCTACAGCCCCAGCGGCAGAAGACATAAGGCTGGACACTCTTGGGGCTGAGACGATTGGTGAGGTTGGGAAAGCAAATGCAGACCCTTGAAAGGAATCCTGCGTGCTCCCCATTCCATGGCTCCCAACTCTCCAGGTTCAACGCAATCTTCCGACAGCGAAAGGACTCATTGGAAACCCAGCGGATGCTACACCGTGGGATCGGGAAAGCTTTCTGAAACTCACCTCAGTTTTCCTCTCCTGGTGCTCGTGTTCTCCATTCAGGCCCCCTTACTAACAATCTCCCCACTTGGAGACTCGGCGCCTTTCCATGCCTCTTTCGTACCGTCTGCAATTTGTCCGCAGGATGAACTGCAAGAGGGGGAACCAATGAGAGACTCGCTGGAGGTGTTTGGTCGGGCACATGTCACTCTCATTTCCCATCACGAAGAAGAATTCACCAGCGGTTCAGCCTGCCACCGCGGATCGACAATAGGGCGAGAAGCCATCCAGCCGTGTTGCGTCCCACTCACAAAAAAGCGACTTGGGAAATGGAGCTCAGGGGCCCTGCACTTCCCAAACCTGCAGAGTTCTAAACGATAACTATCGCCCCAAAATATATTGAGCGCAGGCTACGAAGAGGCGCTGAACGCAAGGCAGAACTGCAGGAAACGGATGTCAACGGGTACATCGGAATGGCCCCGATAGCACATGAAAAGCGCCAGAACGTGGACAATGATGCGGTTGGCCAAAAAGGGCGTATGCGTTTTTTCCTGAATATATTCAGGAAAAAACGCATACGCCCTTTTTGGCCAACCAAGCAACCTGGGAGAGCAAATCAGCACTACAAAGAAATCTCTCGCCCCCCCCCCCGGGGCAAAAGGGCCAGGCGAAAAAAGTCTAAAAACCAGAAAGGCAGGACAGCCCACGGAGTCAAGGGAGCCTTGTTAAGCTGATGGGCGGGATGTCAATGGCCAACAGCCAATCTTCACAAGTGTATCCTCTTTCCCAAACCATGTAAAACACAGAACCACAGAGCATAGGGCACTTCCACACATGGGCGTTGACCTTGGGAAAATGAAAAAATCAACCAGACACAGGGACCCCAAAGTTGAGGGCTGCTGTCTTGACAAGAACCTCCACTCCGGTACACGTTTCATATCCCAGGAAAGAGCCAAGTGGACAAAGACGAGTGGACAAGTGGACAAAGACAAGTGGACAAGTGGACAAGTGGTGCTACGTAGGTCCAATGGAGTGTCACTCAGCCATGAAATCCACGTCATGAGGCTGGTAGCAGCATCCTGAGTGGATTTAGGTACGATCATCCTCAGTGAAATCAGTCCCACAAAAAAAGAAACTTATGATATCACTTATCGAGGGAATGTAAAAATCGCTCCCCATGAACGGAATCCCCAAACAGAACAGAGTCACGCTTTTAGAAAACACACTTATGCCTGCTTCAGGGGAAAGGTGAGGTGCGGTGACGCATAAAACTCGAGTTTGAAATGAGCACAGATACCCTTCCGAAAACCGAATATGGAATGGACACGACCTACTCCTTGCTCAATCAACTGGACTCACCAGACCCTGTTCATCGCACAAGTATCTATCCGACTAGTAAGCATCTTAAAAGCTAAGTCTTGATATCTCTGTGTAAGTGCATCAAGGGTGTGTAAAGCGGCCTAAAACCAGCAGGGAAAATCAGCTCAGACCCATTCTGAGGATACATTTCCAACACAAAGAAGAAACAAGCAGGGCAAAACAGAGAGAAATTCTTCCAAAATGCGTTCAGGGACTGGCATGCAACCAGGATTGACCACATCTACAGCCCCAGCGGCAGAAGACATAAGGCTGGACACTCTTGGGGCTGAGACGATTGGTGAGGTTGGGAAAGCAAATGCAGACCCTTGAAAGGAATCCTGCGTGCTCCCCATTCCATGGCTCCCAACTCTCCAGGTTCAACGCAATCTTCCGACAGCGAAAGCACTCATTGGAAACCCAGCGGATGCTACACCGTGGGATCGGGAAAGCTTTCTGAAACTCACCTCAGTTTTCCTCTCCTGGTGCTCGTGCTCTCCATTCAGGCCCCCTTACTAACAATCTCCCCACTTGGAGACTCGGCGCCTTTCCATGCCTCTTTCGTACCGTCTGCAATTTGTCCGCAGGATGAACTGCAAGAGGGGGAACCAATGAGAGACTCGCTGGAGGTGTTTGGTCGGGCACATGTCACTCTCATTTCCCATCACGAAGAAGAATTCACCAGCGGTTCAGCCTGCAACCGCGGATCGACAATAGGGCGTGAAGCCATCCAGCCGTGTTGCGTCCCACTCACAAAAAAGCGACTTGGGAAATGGAGCTCAGGGGCCCTGCACTTCCCAAACCTGCAGAGTACTAAACGATAACTATCGCCCCAAAATATATTGAGGTCAGGCTACGAAGAGGCGCTGAACGCAAGGCAGAACTGCAGGAAACGGATGTCAACGGGTACATCGGAATGGCCCCGATAGCACATGAAAAGCGCCAGAACGTGGACAATGATGCGGTTGGCCAAAAAGGGCGTATGCGTTTTTTCCTGAATATATTCAGGAAAAAACGCATACGCCCTTTTTGGCCAACCAAGCAACCTGGGAGAGCAAATCAGCACTACAAAGAAATCTCTCGCCCCCCCCCCGGGGCAAAAGGGCCAGGCGAAAAAAGTCTAAAAACCAGAAAGGCAGGACAGACCACGGAGTCAAGGGAGCCTTGTTAAGCTGATGGGCGGGATGTCAATGGCCAACAGCCAATCTTCACAAGTGTATCCTCTTTCCCAAACCATGTAACACACAGAACCACAGAGCATAGGGCACTTCCACACATGGGCGTTGACCTTGGGAAAATGAAAAAATCAACCAGACACAGGGACCCCAAAGTTGAGGGCTGCTGTCTTGACAAGAACCTCCACTCCGGTACACGTTTCATATCCCAGGAAAGAGCCAAGTGGACAAAGACGAGTGGACAAGTGGACAAAGACAAGTGGACAAGTGGACAAGTGGTGCTACGTAGGTCCAATGGAGTGTCACTCAGCCATGAAATCCACGTCATGAGGCTGGTAGCAGCATCCTGAGTGGATTTAGGTACGATCATCCTCAGTGAAATAAGTCCCACAAAAAAAGAAACTTATGATATCACTTATCGAGGGAATGTAAAAATCGCTCCCCATGAACGGAATCCCCAAACAGAACAGAGTCACGCTTTTAGAAAACACACTTATGCGTGCTTCAGGGGAAAGGTGAGGTGGGGTGACGCATAAAACTCGAGTTTGAAATGAGCACAGATACCCTTCCGAAAACCGAATATGGAATGGACACGACCTACTCCTTGCTCAATCAACTGGACTCACCAGACCCTGTTCATCGCACAAGTATCTATCCGACTAGTAAGCATCTTAAAAGCTAAGTCTTGATATCTCTGTGTAAGTGCATCAAGGGTGTGTAAAGCGGCCTAAAACCAGCAGGGAAAATCAGCTCAGACCCATTCTGAGGATACATTTCCAACACAAAGAAGAAACAAGCAGGGCAAAACAGAGAGAAATTCTTCCAAAATGCGTTCAGGGACTGGCATGCAACCAGGATTGACCACATCTACAGCCCCAGCGGCAGAAGACATAAGGCTGGACACTCTTGGGGCTGAGACGATTGGTGAGGTTGGGAAAGCAAATGCAGACCCTTGAAAGGAATCCTGCGTGCTCCCCATTCCATGGCTCCCAACTCTCCAGGTTCAACGCAATCTTCCGACAGCGAAAGCACTCATTGGAAACCCAGCGGATGCTACACCGTGGGATCGGGAAAGCTTTCTGAAACTCACCTCAGTTTTCCTCTCCTGGTGCTCGTGTTCTCCATTCAGGCCCCCTTACTAACAATCTCCCCACTTGGAGACTCGGCGCCTTTCCATGCCTCTTTCGTACCGTCTGCAATTTGTCCGCAGGATGAACTGCAAGAGGGGGAACCAATGAGAGACTCGCTGGAGGTGTTTGGTCGGGCACATGTCACTCTCATTTCCCATCACGAAGAAGAATTCACCAGCGGTTCAGCCTGCCACCGCGGATCGACAATAGGGCGAGAAGCCATCCAGCCGTGTTGCGTCCCACTCACAAAAAAGCGACTTGGGAAATGGAGCTCAGGGGCCCTGCACTTCCCAAACCTGCAGAGTTCTAAACGATAACTATCGCCCCAAAATATATTGAGCGCAGGCTACGAAGAGGCGCTGAACGCAAGGCAGAACTGCAGGAAACGGATGTCAACGGGTACATCGGAATGGCCCCGATAGCACATGAAAAGCGCCAGAACGTGGACAATGATGCGGTTGGCCAAAAAGGGCGTATGCGTTTTTTCCTGAATATATTCAGGAAAAAACGCATACGCCCTTTTTGGCCAACCAAGCAACCAGGGAGAGCAAATCAGCACTACAAAGAAATCTCTCGCCCCCCCCCCCCCCGGGGCAAAAGGGCCAGGCGAAAAAAGTCTAAAAACCAGAAAGGCAGGACAGCCCACGGAGTCAAGGGAGCCTTGTTAAGCTGATGGGCGGGATGTCAATGGCCAACAGCCAATCTTCACAAGTGTATCCTCTTTCCCAAACCATGTAAAACACAGAACCACAGAGCATAGGGCACTTCCACACATGGGCGTTGACCTTGGGAAAATGAAAAAATCAACCAGACACAGGGACCCCAAAGTTGAGGGCTGCTGTCTTGACAAGAACCTCCACTCCGGTACACGTTTCATATCCCAGGAAAGAGCCAAGTGGACAAAGACGAGTGGACAAGTGGACAAAGACAAGTGGACAAGTGGACAAGTGGTGCTACGTAGGTCCAATGGAGTGTCACTCAGCCATGAAATCCACGTCATGAGGCTGGTAGCAGCATCCTGAGTGGATTTAGGTACGATCATCCTCAGTGAAATCAGTCCCACAAAAAAAGAAACTTATGATATCACTTATCGAGGGAATGTAAAAATCGCTCCCCATGAACGGAATCCCCAAACAGAACAGAGTCACGCTTTTAGAAAACACACTTATGCCTGCTTCAGGGGAAAGGTGAGGTGCGGTGACGCATAAAACTCGAGTTTGAAATGAGCACAGATACCCTTCCGAAAACCGAATATGGAATGGACACGACCTACTCCTTGCTCAATCAACTGGACTCACCAGACCCTGTTCATCGCACAAGTATCTATCCGACTAGTAAGCATCTTAAAAGCTAAGTCTTGATATCTCTGTGTAAGTGCATCAAGTGTGTGTAAAGCGGCCTAAAACCAGCAGGGAAAATCAGCTCAGACCCATTCTGAGGATACATTTCCAACACAAAGAAGAAACAAGCAGGGCAAAACAGAGAGAAATTCTTCCAAAATGCGTTCAGGGACTGGCATGCAACCAGGATTGACCACATCTACAGCCCCAGCGGCAGAAGACATAAGGCTGGACACTCTTGGGGCTGAGACGATTGGTGAGGTTGGGAAAGCAAATGCAGACCCTTGAAAGGAATCCTGCGTGCTCCCCATTCCATGGCTCCCAACTCTCCAGGTTCAACGCAATCTTCCGACAGCGAAAGCACTCATTGGAAACCCAGCGGATGCTACACCGTGGGATCGGGAAAGCTTTCTGAAACTCACCTCAGTTTTCCTCTCCTGGTGCTCGTGCTCTCCATTCAGGCCCCCTTACTAACAATCTCCCCACTTGGAGACTCGGCGCCTTTCCATGCCTCTTTCGTACCGTCTGCAATTTGTCCGCAGGATGAACTGCAAGAGGGGGAACCAATGAGAGACTCGCTGGAGGTGTTTGGTCGGGCACATGTCACTCTCATTTCCCATCACGAAGAAGAATTCACCAGCGGTTCAGCCTGCCACCGCGGATCGACAATAGGGCGTGAAGCCATCCAGCCGTGTTGCGTCCCACTCACAAAAAAGCGACTTGGGAAATGGAGCTCAGGGGCCCTGCACTTCCCAAACCTGCAGAGTTCTAAACGATAACTATCGCCCCAAAATATATTGAGCGCAGGCTACGAAGAGGCGCTGAACGCAAGGCAGAACTGCAGGAAACGGATGTCAACGGGTACATCGGAATGGCCCCGATAGCACATGAAAAGCGCCAGAACGTGGACAATGATGCGGTTGGCCAAAAAGGGCGTATGCGTTTTTTCCTGAATATATTCAGGAAAAAACGCATACGCCCTTTTTGGCCAACCAAGCAACCTGGGAGAGCAAATCAGCACTACAAAGAAATCTCTCGCCCCCCCCCGGGGCAAAAGGGCCAGGCGAAAAAAGTCTAAAAACCAGAAAGGCAGGACAGCCCACGGAGTCAAGGGAGCCTTGTTAAGCTGATGGGCGGGATGTCAATGGCCAACAGCCAATCTTCACAAGTGTATCCTCTTTCCCAAACCATGTAAAACACAGAACCACAGAGCATAGGGCACTTCCACACATGGGCGTTGACCTTGGGAAAATGAAAAAATCAACCAGACACAGGGACCCCAAAGTTGAGGGCTGCTGTCTTGACAAGAACCTCCACTCCGGTACACGTTTCATATCCCAGGAAAGAGCCAAGTGGACAAAGACGAGTGGACAAGTGGACAAAGACAAGTGGACAAGTGGACAAGTGGTGCTACGTAGGTCCAATGGAGTGTCACTCAGCCATGAAATCCACGTCATGAGGCTGGTAGCAGCATCCTGAGTGGATTTAGGTACGATCATCCTCAGTGAAATAAGTCCCACAAAAAAAGAAACTTATGATATCACTTATCGAGGGAATGTAAAAATCGCTCCCCATGAACGGAATCCCCAAACAGAACAGAGTCACGCTTTTAGAAAACACACTTATGCCTGCTTCAGGGGAAAGGTGAGGTGCGGTGACGCATAAAACTCGAGTTTGAAATGAGCACAGATACCCTTCCGAAAACCGAATATGGAATGGACACGACCTACTCCTTGCTCAATCAACTGGACTCACCAGACCCTGTTCATCGCACAAGTATCTATCCGACTAGTAAGCATCTTAAAAGCTAAGTCTTGATATCTCTGTGTAAGTGCATCAAGTGTGTGTAAAGCGGCCTAAAACCAGCAGGGAAAATCAGCTCAGACCCATTCTGAGGATACATTTCCAACACAAAGAAGAAACAAGCAGGGCAAAACAGAGAGAAATTCTTCCAAAATGCGTTCAGGGACTGGCATGCAACCAGGATTGACCACATCTACAGCCCCAGCGGCAGAAGACATAAGGCTGGACACTCTTGGGGCTGAGACGATTGGTGAGGTTGGGAAAGCAAATGCAGACCCTTGAAAGGAATCCTGCGTGCTCCCCATTCCATGGCTCCCAACTCTCCAGGTTCAACGCAATCTTCCGACAGCGAAAGCACTCATTGGAAACCCAGCGGATGCTACACCGTGGGATCGGGAAAGCTTTCTGAAACTCACCTCAGTTTTCCTCTCCTGGTGCTCGTGCTCTCCATTCAGGCCCCCTTACTAACAATCTCCCCACTTGGAGACTCGGCGCCTTTCCATGCCTCTTTCGTACCGTCTGCAATTTGTCCGCAGGATGAACTGCAAGAGGGGGAACCAATGAGAGACTCGCTGGAGGTGTTTGGTCGGGCACATGTCACTCTCATTTCCCATCACGAAGAAGAATTCACCAGCGGTTCAGCCTGCAACCGCGGATCGACAATAGGGCGTGAAGCCATCCAGCCGTGTTGCGTCCCACTCACAAAAAAGCGACTTGGGAAATGGAGCTCAGGGGCCCTGCACTTCCCAAACCTGCAGAGTTCTAAACGATAACTATCGCCCCAAAATATATTGAGGTCAGGCTACGAAGAGGCGCTGAACGCAAGGCAGAACTGCAGGAAACGGATGTCAACGGGTACATCGGAATGGCCCCGATAGCACATGAAAAGCGCCAGAACGTGGACAATGATGCGGTTGGCCAAAAAGGGCGTATGCGTTTTTTCCTGAATATATTCAGGAAAAAACGCATACGCCCTTTTTGGCCAACCAAGCAACCTGGGAGAGCAAATCAGCACTACAAAGAAATCTCTCGCCCCCCCCCCCGGGGCAAAAGGGCCAGGCGAAAAAAGTCTAAAAACCAGAAAGGCAGGACAGCCCACGGAGTCAAGGGAGCCTTGTTAAGCTGATGGGCGGGATGTCAATGGCCAACAGCCAATCTTCACAAGTGTATCCTCTTTCCCAAACCATGTAAAACACAGAACCACAGAGCATAGGGCACTTCCACACATGGGCGTTGACCTTGGGAAAATGAAAAAATCAACCAGACACAGGGACCCCAAAGTTGAGGGCTGCTGTCTTGACAAGAACCTCCACTCCGGTACACGTTTCATATCCCAGGAAAGAGCCAAGTGGACAAAGACGAGTGGACAAGTGGACAAAGACAAGTGGACAAGTGGACAAGTGGTGCTACGTAGGTCCAATGGAGTGTGACTCAGCCATGAAATCCACGTCATGAGGCTGGTAGCAGCATCCTGAGTGGATTTAGGTACGATCATCCTCAGTGAAATAAGTCCCACAAAAAAAGAAACTTATGATATCACTTATCGAGGGAATGTAAAAATCGCTCCCCATGAACGGAATCCCCAAACAGAACAGAGTCACGCTTTTAGAAAACACACTTATGCCTGCTTCAGGGGAAAGGTGAGGTGGGGTGACGCATAAAACTCGAGTTTGAAATGAGCACAGATACCCTTCCGAAAACCGAATATGGAATGGACACGACCTACTCCTTGCTCAATCAACTGGACTCACCAGACCCTGTTCATCGCACAAGTATCTATCCGACTAGTAAGCATCTTAAAAGCTAAGTCTTGATATCTCTGTGTAAGTGCATCAAGTGTGTGTAAAGCGGCCTAAAACCAGCAGGGAAAATCAGCTCAGACCCATTCTGAGGATACATTTCCAACACAAAGAAGAAACAAGCAGGGCAAAACAGAGAGAAATTCTTCCAAAATGCGTTCAGGGACTGGCATGCAACCAGGATTGACCACATCTACAGCCCCAGCGGCAGAAGACATAAGGCTGGACACTCTTGGGGCTGAGACGATTGGTGAGGTTGGGAAAGCAAATGCAGACCCTTGAAAGGAATCCTGCGTGCTCCCCATTCCATGGCTCCCAACTCTCCAGGTTCAACGCAATCTTCCGACAGCGAAAGCACTCATTGGAAACCCAGCGGATGCTACACCGTGGGATCGGGAAAGCTTTCTGAAACTCACCTCAGTTTTCCTCTCCTGGTGCTCGTGTTCTCCATTCAGGCCCCCTTACTAACAATCTCCCCACTTGGAGACTCGGCGCCTTTCCATGCCTCTTTCGTACCGTCTGCAATTTGTCCGCAGGATGAACTGCAAGAGGGGGAACCAATGAGAGACTCGCTGGAGGTGTTTGGTCGGGCACATGTCACTCTCATTTCCCATCACGAAGAAGAATTCACCAGCGGTTCAGCCTGCCACCGCGGATCGACAATAGGGCGAGAAGCCATCCAGCCGTGTTGCGTCCCACTCACAAAAAAGCGACTTGGGAAATGGAGCTCAGGGGCCCTGCACTTCCCAAACCTGCAGAGTTCTAAACGATAACTATCGCCCCAAAATATATTGAGCGCAGGCTACGAAGAGGCGCTGAACGCAAGGCAGAACTGCAGGAAACGGATGTCAACGGGTACATCGGAATGGCCCCGATAGCACATGAAAAGCGCCAGAACGTGGACAATGATGCGGTTGGCCAAAAAGGGCGTATGCGTTTTTTCCTGAATATATTCAGGAAAAAACGCATACGCCCTTTTTGGCCAACCAAGCAACCAGGGAGAGCAAATCAGCACTACAAAGAAATCTCTCGCCCCCCCCCCCCCCGGGGCAAAAGGGCCAGGCGAAAAAAGTCTAAAAACCAGAAAGGCAGGACAGCCCACGGAGTCAAGGGAGCCTTGTTAAGCTGATGGGCGGGATGTCAATGGCCAACAGCCAATCTTCACAAGTGTATCCTCTTTCCCAAACCATGTAAAACACAGAACCACAGAGCATAGGGCACTTCCACACATGGGCGTTGACCTTGGGAAAATGAAAAAATCAACCAGACACAGGGACCCCAAAGTTGAGGGCTGCTGTCTTGACAAGAACCTCCACTCCGGTACACGTTTCATATCCCAGGAAAGAGCCAAGTGGACAAAGACGAGTGGACAAGTGGACAAAGACAAGTGGACAAGTGGACAAGTGGTGCTACGTAGGTCCAATGGAGTGTCACTCAGCCATGAAATCCACGTCATGAGGCTGGTAGCAGCATCCTGAGTGGATTTAGGTACGATCATCCTCAGTGAAATCAGTCCCACAAAAAAAGAAACTTATGATATCACTTATCGAGGGAATGTAAAAATCGCTCCCCATGAACGGAATCCCCAAACAGAACAGAGTCACGCTTTTAGAAAACACACTTATGCCTGCTTCAGGGGAAAGGTGAGGTGCGGTGACGCATAAAACTCGAGTTTGAAATGAGCACAGATACCCTTCCGAAAACCGAATATGGAATGGACACGACCTACTCCTTGCTCAATCAACTGGACTCACCAGACCCTGTTCATCGCACAAGTATCTATCCGACTAGTAAGCATCTTAAAAGCTAAGTCTTGATATCTCTGTGTAAGTGCATCAAGTGTGTGTAAAGCGGCCTAAAACCAGCAGGGAAAATCAGCTCAGACCCATTCTGAGGATACATTTCCAACACAAAGAAGAAACAAGCAGGGCAAAACAGAGAGAAATTCTTCCAAAATGCGTTCAGGGACTGGCATGCAACCAGGATTGACCACATCTACAGCCCCAGCGGCAGAAGACATAAGGCTGGACACTCTTGGGGCTGAGACGATTGGTGAGGTTGGGAAAGCAAATGCAGACCCTTGAAAGGAATCCTGCGTGCTCCCCATTCCATGGCTCCCAACTCTCCAGGTTCAACGCAATCTTCCGACAGCGAAAGCACTCATTGGAAACCCAGCGGATGCTACACCGTGGGATCGGGAAAGCTTTCTGAAACTCACCTCAGTTTTCCTCTCCTGGTGCTCGTGTTCTCCATTCAGGCCCCCTTACTAACAATCTCCCCACTTGGAGACTCGGCGCCTTTCCATGCCTCTTTCGTACCGTCTGCAATTTGTCCGCAGGATGAACTGCAAGAGGGGGAACCAATGAGAGACTCGCTGGAGGTGTTTGGTCGGGCACATGTCACTCTCATTTCCCATCACGAAGAAGAATTCACCAGCGGTTCAGCCTGCCACCGCGGATCGACAATAGGGCGAGAAGCCATCCAGCCGTGTTGCGTCCCACTCACAAAAAAGCGACTTGGGAAATGGAGCTCAGGGGCCCTGCACTTCCCAAACCTGCAGAGTTCTAAACGATAACTATCGCCCCAAAATATATTGAGCGCAGGCTACGAAGAGGCGCTGAACGCAAGGCAGAACTGCAGGAAACGGATGTCAACGGGTACATCGGAATGGCCCCGATAGCACATGAAAAGCGCCAGAACGTGGACAATGATGCGGTTGGCCAAAAAGGGCGTATGCGTTTTTTCCTGAATATATTCAGGAAAAAACGCATACGCCCTTTTTGGCCAACCAAGCAACCAGGGAGAGCAAATCAGCACTACAAAGAAATCTCTCGCCCCCCCCCCCCCGGGGCAAAAGGGCCAGGCGAAAAAAGTCTAAAAACCAGAAAGGCAGGACAGCCCACGGAGTCAAGGGAGCCTTGTTAAGCTGATGGGCGGGATGTCAATGGCCAACAGCCAATCTTCACAAGTGTATCCTCTTTCCCAAACCATGTAAAACACAGAACCACAGAGCATAGGGCACTTCCACACATGGGCGTTGACCTTGGGAAAATGAAAAAATCAACCAGACACAGGGACCCCAAAGTTGAGGGCTGCTGTCTTGACAAGAACCTCCACTCCGGTACACGTTTCATATCCCAGGAAAGAGCCAAGTGGACAAAGACGAGTGGACAAGTGGACAAAGACAAGTGGACAAGTGGACAAGTGGTGCTACGTAGGTCCAATGGAGTGTCACTCAGCCATGAAATCCACGTCATGAGGCTGGTAGCAGCATCCTGAGTGGATTTAGGTACGATCATCCTCAGTGAAATCAGTCCCACAAAAAAAGAAACTTATGATATCACTTATCGAGGGAATGTAAAAATCGCTCCCCATGAACGGAATCCCCAAACAGAACAGAGTCACGCTTTTAGAAAACACACTTATGCCTGCTTCAGGGGAAAGGTGAGGTGCGGTGACGCATAAAACTCGAGTTTGAAATGAGCACAGATACCCTTCCGAAAACCGAATATGGAATGGACACGACCTACTCCTTGCTCAATCAACTGGACTCACCAGACCCTGTTCATCGCACAAGTATCTATCCGACTAGTAAGCATCTTAAAAGCTAAGTCTTGATATCTCTGTGTAAGTGCATCAAGTGTGTGTAAAGCGGCCTAAAACCAGCAGGGAAAATCAGCTCAGACCCATTCTGAGGATACATTTCCAACACAAAGAAGAAACAAGCAGGGCAAAACAGAGAGAAATTCTTCCAAAATGCGTTCAGGGACTGGCATGCAACCAGGATTGACCACATCTACAGCCCCCGCGGCAGAAGACATAAGGCTGGACACTCTTGGGGCTGAGACGATTGGTGAGGTTGGGAAAGCAAATGCAGACCCTTGAAAGGAATCCTGCGTGCTCCCCATTCCATGGCTCCCAACTCTCCAGGTTCAACGCAATCTTCCGACAGCGAAAGCACTCATTGGAAACCCAGCGGATGCTACACCGTGGGATCGGGAAAGCTTTCTGAAACTCACCTCAGTTTTCCTCTCCTGGTGCTCGTGTTCTCCATTCAGGCCCCCTTACTAACAATCTCCCCACTTGGAGACTCGGCGCCTTTCCATGCCTCTTTCGTACCGTCTGCAATTTGTCCGCAGGATGAACTGCAAGAGGGGGAACCAATGAGAGACTCGCTGGAGGTGTTTGGTCGGGCACATGTCACTCTCATTTCCCATCACGAAGAAGAATTCACCAGCGGTTCAGCCTGCCACCGCGGATCGACAATAGGGCGTGAAGCCATCCAGCCGTGTTGCGTCCCACTCACAAAAAAGCGACTTGGGAAATGGAGCTCAGGGGCCCTGCACTTCCCAAACCTGCAGAGTTCTAAACGATAACTATCGCCCCAAAATATATTGAGCGCAGGCTACGAAGAGGCGCTGAACGCAAGGCAGAACTGCAGGAAACGGATGTCAACGGGTACATCGGAATGGCCCCGATAGCACATGAAAAGCGCCAGAACGTGGACAATGATGCGGTTGGCCAAAAAGGGCGTATGCGTTTTTTCCTGAATATATTCAGGAAAAAACGCATACGCCCTTTTTGGCCAACCAAGCAACCTGGGAGAGCAAATCAGCACTACAAAGAAATCTCTCGCCCCCCCCCCCGGGGCAAAAGGGCCAGGCGAAAAAAGTCTAAAAACCAGAAAGGCAGGACAGCCCACGGAGTCAAGGGAGCCTTGTTAAGCTGATGGGCGGGATGTCAATGGCCAACAGCCAATCTTCACAAGTGTATCCTCTTTCCCAAACCATGTAAAACACAGAACCACAGAGCATAGGGCACTTCCACACATGGGCGTTGACCTTGGGAAAATGAAAAAATCAACCAGACACAGGGACCCCAAAGTTGAGGGCTGCTGTCTTGACAAGAACCTCCACTCCGGTACACGTTTCATATCCCAGGAAAGAGCCAAGTGGACAAAGACGAGTGGACAAGTGGACAAAGACAAGTGGACAAGTGGACAAGTGGTGCTACGTAGGTCCAATGGAGTGTCACTCAGCCATGAAATCCACGTCATGAGGCTGGTAGCAGCATCCTGAGTGGATTTAGGTACGATCATCCTCAGTGAAATAAGTCCCACAAAAAAAGAAACTTATGATATCACTTATCGAGGGAATGTAAAAATCGCTCCCCATGAACGGAATCCCCAAACAGAACAGAGTCACGCTTTTAGAAAACACACTTATGCCTGCTTCAGGGGAAAGGTGAGGTGGGGTGACGCATAAAACTCGAGTTTGAAATGAGCACAGATACCCTTCCGAAAACCGAATATGGAATGGACACGACCTACTCCTTGCTCAATCAACTGGACTCACCAGACCCTGTTCATCGCACAAGTATCTATCCGACTAGTAAGCATCTTAAAAGCTAAGTCTTGATATCTCTGTGTAAGTGCATCAAGTGTGTGTAAAGCGGCCTAAAACCAGCAGGGAAAATCAGCTCAGACCCATTCTGAGGATACATTTCCAACACAAAGAAGAAACAAGCAGGGCAAAACAGAGAGAAATTCTTCCAAAATGCGTTCAGGGACTGGCATGCAACCAGGATTGACCACATCTACAGCCCCAGCGGCAGAAGACATAAGGCTGGACACTCTTGGGGCTGAGACGATTGGTGAGGTTGGGAAAGCAAATGCAGACCCTTGAAAGGAATCCTGCGTGCTCCCCATTCCATGGCTCCCAACTCTCCAGGTTCAACGCAATCTTCCGACAGCGAAAGCACTCATTGGAAACCCAGCGGATGCTACACCGTGGGATCGGGAAAGCTTTCTGAAACTCACCTCAGTTTTCCTCTCCTGGTGCTCGTGTTCTCCATTCAGGCCCCCTTACTAACAATCTCCCCACTTGGAGCCTCGGCGCCTTTCCATGCCTCTTTCGTACCGTCTGCAATTTGTCCGCAGGATGAACTGCAAGAGGGGGAACCAATGAGAGACTCGCTGGAGGTGTTTGGTCGGGCACATGTCACTCTCATTTCCCATCACGAAGAAGAATTCACCAGCGGTTCAGCCTGCCACCGCGGATCGACAATAGGGCGTGAAGCCATCCAGCCGTGTTGCATCCCACTCACAAAAAAGCGACTTGGGAAATGGAGCTCAGGGGCCCTGCACTTCCCAAACCTGCAGAGTTCTAAACGATAACTATCGCCCCAAAATATATTGAGCGCAGGCTACGAAGAGGCGCTGAACGCAAGGCAGAACTGCAGGAAACGGATGTCAACGGGTACATCGGAATGGCCCCGATAGCACATGAAAAGCGCCAGAACGTGGACAATGATGCGGTTGGACAAAAAGGGCGTATGCGTTTTTTCCTGAATATATTCAGGAAAAAACGCATACGCCCTTTTTGGCCAACCAAGCAACCTGGGAGAGCAAATCAGCACTACAAAGAAATCTCTCGCCCCCCCCCCCGGGGCAAAAGGGCCAGGCGAAAAAAGTCTAAAAACCAGAAAGGCAGGACAGCCCACGGAGTCAAGGGAGCCTTGTTAAGCTGATGGGCGGGATGTCAATGGCCAACAGCCAATCTTCACAAGTGTATCCTCTTTCCCAAACCATGTAAAACACAGAACCACAGAGCATAGGGCACTTCCACACATGGGCGTTGACCTTGGGAAAATGAAAAAATCAACCAGACACAGGGACCCCAAAGTTGAGGGCTGCTGTCTTGACAAGAACCTCCACTCCGGTACACGTTTCATATCCCAGGAAAGAGCCAAGTGGACAAAGACGAGTGGACAAGTGGACAAAGACAAGTGGACAAGTGGACAAGTGGTGCTACGTAGGTCCAATGGAGTGTCACTCAGCCATGAAATCCACGTCATGAGGCTGGTAGCAGCATCCTGAGTGGATTTAGGTACGATCATCCTCAGTGAAATAAGTCCCACAAAAAAAGAAACTTATGATATCACTTATCGAGGGAATGTAAAAATCGCTCCCCATGAACGGAATCCCCAAACAGAACAGAGTCACGCTTTTAGAAAACACACTTATGCCTGCTTCAGGGGAAAGGTGAGGTGCGGTGACGCATAAAACTCGAGTTTGAAATGAGCACAGATACCCTTCCGAAAACCGAATATGGAATGGACACGACCTACTCCTTGCTCAATCAACTGGACTCACCAGACCCTGTTCATCGCACAAGTATCTATCCGACTAGTAAGCATCTTAAAAGCTAAGTCTTGATATCTCTGTGTAAGTGCATCAAGTGTGTGTAAAGCGGCCTAAAACCAGCAGGGAAAATCAGCTCAGACCCATTCTGAGGATACATTTCCAACACAAAGAAGAAACAAGCAGGGCAAAACAGAGAGAAATTCTTCCAAAATGCGTTCAGGGACTGGCATGCAACCAGGATTGACCACATCTACAGCCCCAGCGGCAGAAGACATAAGGCTGGACACTCTTGGGGCTGAGACGATTGGTGAGGTTGGGAAAGCAAATGCAGACCCTTGAAAGGAATCCTGCGTGCTCCCGATTCCATGGCTCCCAACTCTCCAGGTTCAACGCAATCTTCCGACAGCGAAAGCACTCATTGGAAACCCAGCGGATGCTACACCGTGGGATCGGGAAAGCTTTCTGAAACTCACCTCAGTTTTCCTCTCCTGGTGCTCGTGTTCTCCATTCAGGCCCCCTTACTAACAATCTCCCCACTTGGAGACTCGGCGCCTTTCCATGCCTCTTTCGTACCGTCTGCAATTTGTCCGCAGGATGAACTGCAAGAGGGGGAACCAATGAGAGACTCGCTGGAGGTGTTTGGTCGGGCACATGTCACTCTCATTTCCCATCACGAAGAAGAATTCACCAGCGGTTCAGCCTGCCACCGCGGATCGACAATAGGGCGTGAAGCCATCCAGCCGTGTTGCGTCCCACTCACAAAAAAGCGACTTGGGAAATGGAGCTCAGGGGCCCTGCACTTCCCAAACCTGCAGAGTTCTAAACGATAACTATCGCCCCAAAATATATTGAGGTCAGGCTACGAAGAGGCGCTGAACGCAAGGCAGAACTGCAGGAAACGGATGTCAACGGGTACATCGGAATGGCCCCGATAGCACATGAAAAGCGCCAGAACGTGGACAATGATGCGGTTGGCCAAAAAGGGCGTATGCGTTTTTTCCTGAATATATTCAGGAAAAAACGCATACGCCCTTTTTGGCCAACCAAGCAACCTGGGAGAGCAAATCAGCACTACAAAGAAATCTCTCGCACCCCCCCCCGGGGCAAAAGGGCCAGGCGAAAAAAGTCTAAAAACCAGAAAGGCAGGACAGCCCACGGAGTCAAGGGAGCCTTGTTAAGCTGATGGGCGGGATGTCAATGGCCAACAGCCAATCTTCACAAGTGTATCCTCTTTCCCAAACCATGTAAAACACAGAACCACAGAGCATAGGGCACTTCCACACATGGGCGTTGACCTTGGGAAAATGAAAAAATCAACCAGACACAGGGACCCCAAAGTTGAGGGCTGCTGTCTTGACAAGAACCTCCACTCCGGTACACGTTTCATATCCCAGGAAAGAGCCAAGTGGACAAAGACGAGTGGACAAGTGGACAAAGACAAGTGGACAAGTGGTGCTACGTAGGTCCAATGGAGTGTCACTCAGCCATGAAATCCACGTCATGAGGCTGGTAGCAGCATCCTGAGTGGATTTAGGTACGATCATCCTCAGTGAAATAAGTCCCACAAAAAAAGAAACTTATGATATCACTTATCGAGGGAATGTAAAAATCGCTCCCCATGAACGGAATCCCCAAACAGAACAGAGTCACGCTTTTAGAAAACACACTTATGCCTGCTTCAGGGGAAAGGGGAGGTGCGGTGACGCATAAAACTCGAGTTTGAAATGAGCACAGATACCCTTCCGAAAACCGAATATGGAATGGACACGACCTACTCCTTGCTCAATCAACTGGACTCACCAGACCCTGTTCATCGCACAAGTATCTATCCGACTAGTAAGCATCTTAAAAGCTAAGTCTTGATATCTCTGTGTAAGTGCATCAAGTGTGTGTAAAGCGGCCTAAAACCAGCAGGGAAAATCAGCTCAGACCCATTCTGAGGATACATTTCCAACACAAAGAAGAAACAAGCAGGGCAAAACAGAGAGAAATTCTTCCAAAATGCGTTCAGGGACTGGCATGCAACCAGGATTGACCACATCTACAGCCCCAGCGGCAGAAGACATAAGGCTGGACACTCTTGGGGCTGAGACGATTGGTGAGGTTGGGAAAGCAAATGCAGACCCTTGAAAGGAATCCTGCGTGCTCCCGATTCCATGGCTCCCAACTCTCCAGGTTCAACGCAATCTTCCGACAGCGAAAGCACTCATTGGAAACCCAGCGGATGCTACACCGTGGGATCGGGAAAGCTTTCTGAAACTCACCTCAGTTTTCCTCTCCTGGTGCTCGTGTTCTCCATTCGGGCCCCCTTACTAACAATCTCCCCACTTGGAGACTCGGCGCCTTTCCATGCCTCTTTCGTACCGTCTGCAATTTGTCCGCAGGATGAACTGCAAGAGGGGGAACCAATGAGAGACTCGCTGGAGGTGTTTGGTCGGGCACATGTCACTCTCATTTCCCATCACGAAGAAGAATTCACCAGCGGTTCAGCCTGCAACCGCGGATCGACAATAGGGCGTGAAGCCATCCAGCCGTGTTGCGTCCCACTCACAAAAAAGCGACTTGGGAAATGGAGCTCAGGGGCCCTGCACTTCCCAAACCTGCAGAGTTCTAAACGATAACTATCGCCCCAAAATATATTGAGCGCAGGCTACGAAGAGGCGCTGAACGCAAGGCAGAACTGCAGGAAACGGATGTCAACGGGTACATCGGAATGGCCCCGATAGCACATGAAAAGCGCCAGAACGTGGACAATGATGCGGTTGGCCAAAAAGGGCGTATGCGTTTTTTCCTGAATATATTCAGGAAAAAACGCATACGCCCTTTTTGGCCAACCAAGCAACCTGGGAGAGCAAATCAGCACTACAAAGAAATCTCTCGCCCCCCCCCCCGGGGCAAAAGGGCCAGGCGAAAAAAGTCTAAAAACCAGAAAGGCAGGACAGCCCACGGAGTCAAGGGAGCCTTGTTAAGCTGATGGGCGGGATGTCAATGGCCAACAGCCAATCTTCACAAGTGTATCCTCTTTCCCAAACCATGTAAAACACAGAACCACAGAGCATAGGGCACTTCCACACATGGGCGTTGATCTTGGGAAAATGAAAAAATCAACCAGACACAGGGACCCCAAAGTTGAGGGCTGCTGTCTTGACAAGAACCTCCACTCCGGTACACGTTTCATATCCCAGGAAAGAGCCAAGTGGACAAAGACGAGTGGACAAGTGGACAAAGACAAGTGGACAAGTGGACAAGTGGTGCTACGTAGGTCCAATGGAGTGTCACTCAGCCATGAAATCCACGTCATGAGGCTGGTAGCAGCATCCTGAGTGGATTTAGGTACGATCATCCTCAGTGAAATCAGTCCCACAAAAAAAGAAACTTATGATATCACTTATCGAGGGAATGTAAAAATCGCTCCCCATGAACGGAATCCCCAAACAGAACAGAGTCACGCTTTTAGAAAACACACTTATGCCTGCTTCAGGGGAAAGGTGAGGTGCGGTGACGCATAAAACTCGAGTTTGAAATGAGCACAGATACCCTTCCGAAAACCGAATATGGAATGGACACGACCTACTCCTTGCTCAATCAACTGGACTCACCAGACCCTGTTCATCGCACAAGTATCTATCCGACTAGTAAGCATCTTAAAAGCTAAGTCTTGATATCTCTGTGTAAGTGCATCAAGTGTGTGTAAAGCGGCCTAAAACCAGCAGGGAAAATCAGCTCAGACCCATTCTGAGGATACATTTCCAACACAAAGAAGAAACAAGCAGGGCAAAACAGAGAGAAATTCTTCCAAAATGCGTTCAGGGACTGGCATGCAACCAGGATTGACCACATCTACAGCCCCCGCGGCAGAAGACATAAGGCTGGACACTCTTGGGGCTGAGACGATTGGTGAGGTTGGGAAAGCAAATGCAGACCCTTGAAAGGAATCCTGCGTGCTCCCCATTCCATGGCTCCCAACTCTCCAGGTTCAACGCAATCTTCCGACAGCGAAAGCACTCATTGGAAACCCAGCGGATGCTACACCGTGGGATCGGGAAAGCTTTCTGAAACTCACCTCAGTTTTCCTCTCCTGGTGCTCGTGTTCTCCATTCAGGCCCCCTTACTAACAATCTCCCCACTTGGAGACTCGGCGCCTTTCCATGCCTCTTTCGTACCGTCTGCAATTTGTCCGCAGGATGAACTGCAAGAGGGGGAACCAATGAGAGACTCGCTGGAGGTGTTTGGTCGGGCACATGTCACTCTCATTTCCCATCACGAAGAAGAATTCACCAGCGGTTCAGCCTGCCACCGCGGATCGACAATAGGGCGTGAAGCCATCCAGCCGTGTTGCGTCCCACTCACAAAAAAGCGACTTGGGAAATGGAGCTCAGGGGCCCTGCACTTCCCAAACCTGCAGAGTTCTAAACGATAACTATCGCCCCAAAATATATTGAGCGCAGGCTACGAAGAGGCGCTGAACGCAAGGCAGAACTGCAGGAAACGGATGTCAACGGGTACATCGGAATGGCCCCGATAGCACATGAAAAGCGCCAGAACGTGGACAATGATGCGGTTGGCCAAAAAGGGCGTATGCGTTTTTTCCTGAATATATTCAGGAAAAAACGCATACGCCCTTTTTGGCCAACCAAGCAACCTGGGAGAGCAAATCAGCACTACAAAGAAATCTCTCGCCCCCCCCCCCGGGGCAAAAGGGCCAGGCGAAAAAAGTCTAAAAACCAGAAAGGCAGGACAGCCCACGGAGTCAAGGGAGCCTTGTTAAGCTGATGGGCGGGATGTCAATGGCCAACAGCCAATCTTCACAAGTGTATCCTCTTTCCCAAACCATGTAAAACACAGAACCACAGAGCATAGGGCACTTCCACACATGGGCGTTGACCTTGGGAAAATGAAAAAATCAACCAGACACAGGGACCCCAAAGTTGAGGGCTGCTGTCTTGACAAGAACCTCCACTCCGGTACACGTTTCATATCCCAGGAAAGAGCCAAGTGGACAAAGACGAGTGGACAAGTGGACAAAGACAAGTGGACAAGTGGACAAGTGGTGCTACGTAGGTCCAATGGAGTGTCACTCAGCCATGAAATCCACGTCATGAGGCTGGTAGCAGCATCCTGAGTGGATTTAGGTACGATCATCCTCAGTGAAATAAGTCCCACAAAAAAAGAAACTTATGATATCACTTATCGAGGGAATGTAAAAATCGCTCCCCATGAACGGAATCCCCAAACAGAACAGAGTCACGCTTTTAGAAAACACACTTATGCCTGCTTCAGGGGAAAGGTGAGGTGCGGTGACGCATAAAACTCGAGTTTGAAATGAGCACAGATACCCTTCCGAAAACCGAATATGGAATGGACACGACCTACTCCTTGCTCAATCAACTGGACTCACCAGACCCTGTTCATCGCACAAGTATCTATCCGACTAGTAAGCATCTTAAAAGCTAAGTCTTGATATCTCTGTGTAAGTGCATCAAGTGTGTGTAAAGCGGCCTAAAACCAGCAGGGAAAATCAGCTCAGACCCATTCTGAGGATACATTTCCAACACAAAGAAGAAACAAGCAGGGCAAAACAGAGAGAAATTCTTCCAAAATGCGTTCAGGGACTGGCATGCAACCAGGATTGACCACATCTACAGCCCCAGCGGCAGAAGACATAAGGCTGGACACTCTTGGGGCTGAGACGATTGGTGAGGTTGGGAAAGCAAATGCAGACCCTTGAAAGGAATCCTGCGTGCTCCCCATTCCATGGCTCCCAACTCTCCAGGTTCAACGCAATCTTCCGACAGCGAAAGCACTCATTGGAAACCCAGCGGATGCTACACCGTGGGATCGGGAAAGCTTTCTGAAACTCACCTCAGTTTTCCTCTCCTGGTGCTCGTGTTCTCCATTCAGGCCCCCTTACTAACAATCTCCCCACTTGGAGCCTCGGCGCCTTTCCATGCCTCTTTCGTACCGTCTGCAATTTGTCCGCAGGATGAACTGCAAGAGGGGGAACCAATGAGAGACTCGCTGGAGGTGTTTGGTCGGGCACATGTCACTCTCATTTCCCATCACGAAGAAGAATTCACCAGCGGTTCAGCCTGCCACCGCGGATCGACAATAGGGCGTGAAGCCATCCAGCCGTGTTGCATCCCACTCACAAAAAAGCGACTTGGGAAATGGAGCTCAGGGGCCCTGCACTTCCCAAACCTGCAGAGTTCTAAACGATAACTATCGCCCCAAAATATATTGAGCGCAGGCTACGAAGAGGCGCTGAACGCAAGGCAGAACTGCAGGAAACGGATGTCAACGGGTACATCGGAATGGCCCCGATAGCACATGAAAAGCGCCAGAACGTGGACAATGATGCGGTTGGCCAAAAAGGGCGTATGCGTTTTTTCCTGAATATATTCAGGAAAAAACGCATACGCCCTTTTTGGCCAACCAAGCAACCTGGGAGAGCAAATCAGCACTACAAAGAAATCTCTCGCACCCCCCCCCGGGGCAAAAGGGCCAGGCGAAAAAAGTCTAAAAACCAGAAAGGCAGGACAGCCCACGGAGTCAAGGGAGCCTTGTTAAGCTGATGGGCGGGATGTCAATGGCCAACAGCCAATCTTCACAAGTGTATCCTCTTTCCCAAACCATGTAAAACACAGAACCACAGAGCATAGGGCACTTCCACACATGGGCGTTGACCTTGGGAAAATGAAAAAATCAACCAGACACAGGGACCCCAAAGTTGAGGGCTGCTGTCTTGACAAGAACCTCCACTCCGGTACACGTTTCATATCCCAGGAAAGAGCCAAGTGGACAAAGACGAGTGGACAAGTGGACAAAGACAAGTGGACAAGTGGACAAGTGGTGCTACGTAGGTCCAATGGAGTGTCACTCAGCCATGAAATCCACGTCATGAGGCTGGTAGCAGCATCCTGAGTGGATTTAGGTACGATCATCCTCAGTGAAATAAGTCCCACAAAAAAAGAAACTTATGATATCACTTATCGAGGGAATGTAAAAATCGCTCCCCATGAACGGAATCCCCAAACAGAACAGAGTCACGCTTTTAGAAAACACACTTATGCCTGCTTCAGGGGAAAGGTGAGGTGCGGTGACGCATAAAACTCGAGTTTGAAATGAGCACAGATACCCTTCCGAAAACCGAATATGGAATGGACACGACCTACTCCTTGCTCAATCAACTGGACTCACCAGACCCTGTTCATCGCACAAGTATCTATCCGACTAGTAAGCATCTTAAAAGCTAAGTCTTGATATCTCTGTGTAAGTGCATCAAGTGTGTGTAAAGCGGCCTAAAACCAGCAGGGAAAATCAGCTCAGACCCATTCTGAGGATACATTTCCAACACAAAGAAGAAACAAGCAGGGCAAAACAGAGAGAAATTCTTCCAAAATGCGTTCAGGGACTGGCATGCAACCAGGATTGACCACATCTACAGCCCCAGCGGCAGAAGACATAAGGCTGGACACTCTTGGGGCTGAGACGATTGGTGAGGTTGGGAAAGCAAATGCAGACCCTTGAAAGGAATCCTGCGTGCTCCCGATTCCATGGCTCCCAACTCTCCAGGTTCAACGCAATCTTCCGACAGCGAAAGCACTCATTGGAAACCCAGCGGATGCTACACCGTGGGATCGGGAAAGCTTTCTGAAACTCACCTCAGTTTTCCTCTCCTGGTGCTCGTGTTCTCCATTCAGGCCCCCTTACTAACAATCTCCCCACTTGGAGACTCGGCGCCTTTCCATGCCTCTTTCGTACCGTCTGCAATTTGTCCGCAGGATGAACTGCAAGAGGGGGAACCAATGAGAGACTCGCTGGAGGTGTTTGGTCGGGCACATGTCACTCTCATTTCCCATCACGAAGAAGAATTCACCAGCGGTTCAGCCTGCCACCGCGGATCGACAATAGGGCGTGAAGCCATCCAGCCGTGTTGCGTCCCACTCACAAAAAAGCGACTTGGGAAATGGAGCTCAGGGGCCCTGCACTTCCCAAACCTGCAGAGTTCTAAACGATAACTATCGCCCCAAAATATATTGAGGTCAGGCTACGAAGAGGCGCTGAACGCAAGGCAGAACTGCAGGAAACGGATGTCAACGGGTACATCGGAATGGCCCCGATAGCACATGAAAAG
This sequence comes from Kogia breviceps, assembly GCF_026419965.1. Taxonomy (NCBI): domain Eukaryota; kingdom Metazoa; phylum Chordata; class Mammalia; order Artiodactyla; family Physeteridae; genus Kogia; species Kogia breviceps. The sequence continues at coordinate 31,212 of NW_026711665.1, read as the reverse complement.
CGCCAGAACGTGGACAATGATGCGGTTGGCCAAAAAGGGCGTATGCGTTTTTTCCTGAATATATTCAGGAAAAAACGCATACGCCCTTTTTGGCCAACCAAGCAACCTGGGAGAGCAAATCAGCACTACAAAGAAATCTCTCGCACCCCCCCCCGGGGCAAAAGGGCCAGGCGAAAAAAGTCTAAAAACCAGAAAGGCAGGACAGCCCACGGAGTCAAGGGAGCCTTGTTAAGCTGATGGGCGGGATGTCAATGGCCAACAGCCAATCTTCACAAGTGTATCCTCTTTCCCAAACCATGTAAAACACAGAACCACAGAGCATAGGGCACTTCCACACATGGGCGTTGACCTTGGGAAAATGAAAAAATCAACCAGACACAGGGACCCCAAAGTTGAGGGCTGCTGTCTTGACAAGAACCTCCACTCCGGTACACGTTTCATATCCCAGGAAAGAGCCAAGTGGACAAAGACGAGTGGACAAGTGGACAAAGACAAGTGGACAAGTGGTGCTACGTAGGTCCAATGGAGTGTCACTCAGCCATGAAATCCACGTCATGAGGCTGGTAGCAGCATCCTGAGTGGATTTAGGTACGATCATCCTCAGTGAAATAAGTCCCACAAAAAAAGAAACTTATGATATCACTTATCGAGGGAATGTAAAAATCGCTCCCCATGAACGGAATCCCCAAACAGAACAGAGTCACGCTTTTAGAAAACACACTTATGCCTGCTTCAGGGGAAAGGGGAGGTGCGGTGACGCATAAAACTCGAGTTTGAAATGAGCACAGATACCCTTCCGAAAACCGAATATGGAATGGACACGACCTACTCCTTGCTCAATCAACTGGACTCACCAGACCCTGTTCATCGCACAAGTATCTATCCGACTAGTAAGCATCTTAAAAGCTAAGTCTTGATATCTCTGTGTAAGTGCATCAAGTGTGTGTAAAGCGGCCTAAAACCAGCAGGGAAAATCAGCTCAGACCCATTCTGAGGATACATTTCCAACACAAAGAAGAAACAAGCAGGGCAAAACAGAGAGAAATTCTTCCAAAATGCGTTCAGGGACTGGCATGCAACCAGGATTGACCACATCTACAGCCCCAGCGGCAGAAGACATAAGGCTGGACACTCTTGGGGCTGAGACGATTGGTGAGGTTGGGAAAGCAAATGCAGACCCTTGAAAGGAATCCTGCGTGCTCCCGATTCCATGGCTCCCAACTCTCCAGGTTCAACGCAATCTTCCGACAGCGAAAGCACTCATTGGAAACCCAGCGGATGCTACACCGTGGGATCGGGAAAGCTTTCTGAAACTCACCTCAGTTTTCCTCTCCTGGTGCTCGTGTTCTCCATTCGGGCCCCCTTACTAACAATCTCCCCACTTGGAGACTCGGCGCCTTTCCATGCCTCTTTCGTACCGTCTGCAATTTGTCCGCAGGATGAACTGCAAGAGGGGGAACCAATGAGAGACTCGCTGGAGGTGTTTGGTCGGGCACATGTCACTCTCATTTCCCATCACGAAGAAGAATTCACCAGCGGTTCAGCCTGCAACCGCGGATCGACAATAGGGCGTGAAGCCATCCAGCCGTGTTGCGTCCCACTCACAAAAAAGCGACTTGGGAAATGGAGCTCAGGGGCCCTGCACTTCCCAAACCTGCAGAGTTCTAAACGATAACTATCGCCCCAAAATATATTGAGCGCAGGCTACGAAGAGGCGCTGAACGCAAGGCAGAACTGCAGGAAACGGATGTCAACGGGTACATCGGAATGGCCCCGATAGCACATGAAAAGCGCCAGAACGTGGACAATGATGCGGTTGGCCAAAAAGGGCGTATGCGTTTTTTCCTGAATATATTCAGGAAAAAACGCATACGCCCTTTTTGGCCAACCAAGCAACCTGGGAGAGCAAATCAGCACTACAAAGAAATCTCTCGCCCCCCCCCCCCGGGGGGCAAAAGGGCCAGGCGAAAAAAGTCTAAAAACCAGAAAGGCAGGACAGCCCACGGAGTCAAGGGAGCCTTGTTAAGCTGATGGGCGGGATGTCAATGGCCAACAGCCAATCTTCACAAGTGTATCCTCTTTCCCAAACCATGTAAAACACAGAACCACAGAGCATAGGGCACTTCCACACATGGGCGTTGATCTTGGGAAAATGAAAAAATCAACCAGACACAGGGACCCCAAAGTTGAGGGCTGCTGTCTTGACAAGAACCTCCACTCCGGTACACGTTTCATATCCCAGGAAAGAGCCAAGTGGACAAAGACGAGTGGACAAGTGGACAAAGACAAGTGGACAAGTGGACAAGTGGTGCTACGTAGGTCCAATGGAGTGTCACTCAGCCATGAAATCCACGTCATGAGGCTGGTAGCAGCATCCTGAGTGGATTTAGGTACGATCATCCTCAGTGAAATAAGTCCCACAAAAAAAGAAACTTATGATATCACTTATCGAGGGAATGTAAAAATCGCTCCCCATGAACGGAATCCCCAAACAGAACAGAGTCACGCTTTTAGAAAACACACTTATGCCTGCTTCAGGGGAAAGGTGAGGTGCGGTGACGCATAAAACTCGAGTTTGAAATGAGCACAGATACCCTTCCGAAAACCGAATATGGAATGGACACGACCTACTCCTTGCTCAATCAACTGGACTCACCAGACCCTGTTCATCGCACAAGTATCTATCCGACTAGTAAGCATCTTAAAAGCTAAGTCTTGATATCTCTGTGTAAGTGCATCAAGTGTGTGTAAAGCGGCCTAAAACCAGCAGGGAAAATCAGCTCAGACCCATTCTGAGGATACATTTCCAACACAAAGAAGAAACAAGCAGGGCAAAACAGAGAGAAATTCTTCCAAAATGCATTCAGGGACTGGCATGCAACCAGGATTGACCACATCTACAGCCCCAGCGGCAGAAGACATAAGGCTGGACACTCTTGGGGCTGAGACGATTGGTGAGGTTGGGAAAGCAAATGCAGACCCTTGAAAGGAATCCTGCGTGCTCCCCATTCCATGGCTCCCAACTCTCCAGGTTCAACGCAATCTTCCGACAGCGAAAGCACTCATTGGAAACCCAGCGGATGCTACACCGTGGGATCGGGAAAGCTTTCTGAAACTCACCTCAGTTTTCCTCTCCTGGTGCTCGTGTTCTCCATTCAGGCCCCCTTACTAACAATCTCCCCACTTGGAGACTCGGCGCCTTTCCATGCCTCTTTCGTACCGTCTGCAATTTGTCCGCAGGATGAACTGCAAGAGGGGGAACCAATGAGAGACTCGCTGGAGGTGTTTGGTCGGGCACATGTCACTCTCATTTCCCATCACGAAGAAGAATTCACCAGCGGTTCAGCCTGCCACCGCGGATCGACAATAGGGCGTGAAGCCATCCAGCCGTGTTGCGTCCCACTCACAAAAAAGCGACTTGGGAAATGGAGCTCAGGGGCCCTGCACTTCCCAAACCTGCAGAGTTCTAAACGATAACTATCGCCCCAAAATATATTGAGCGCAGGCTACGAAGAGGCGCTGAACGCAAGGCAGAACTGCAGGAAACGGATGTCAACGGGTACATCGGAATGCCCCCGATAGCACATGAAAAGCGCCAGAACGTGGACAATGATGCGGTTGGCCAAAAAGGGCGTATGCGTTTTTTCCTGAATATATTCAGGAAAAAACGCATACGCCCTTTTTGGCCAACCAAGCAACCTGGGAGAGCAAATCAGCACTACAAAGAAATCTCTCGCCCCCCCCCCGGGGCAAAAGGGCCAGGCGAAAAAAGTCTAAAAACCAGAAAGGCAGGACAGCCCACGGAGTCAAGGGAGCCTTGTTAAGCTGATGGGCGGGATGTCAATGGCCAACAGCCAATCTTCACAAGTGTATCCTCTTTCCCAAACCATGTAAAACACAGAACCACAGAGCATAGGGCACTTCCACACATGGGCGTTGACCTTGGGAAAATGAAAAAATCAACCAGACACAGGGACCCCAAAGTTGAGGGCTGCTGTCTTGACAAGAACCTCCACTCCGGTACACGTTTCATATCCCAGGAAAGAGCCAAGTGGACAAAGACGAGTGGACAAGTGGACAAAGACAAGTGGACAAGTGGACAAGTGGTGCTACGTAGGTCCAATGGAGTGTCACTCAGCCATGAAATCCACGTCATGAGGCTGGTAGCAGCATCCTGAGTGGATTTAGGTACGATCATCCTCAGTGAAATAAGTCCCACAAAAAAAGAAACTTATGATATCACTTATCGAGGGAATGTAAAAATCGCTCCCCATGAACGGAATCCCCAAACAGAACAGAGTCACGCTTTTAGAAAACACACTTATGCCTGCTTCAGGGGAAAGGGGAGGTGCGGTGACGCATAAAACTCGAGTTTGAAATGAGCACAGATACCCTTCCGAAAACCGAATATGGAATGGACACGACCTACTCCTTGCTCAATCAACTGGACTCACCAGACCCTGTTCATCGCACAAGTATCTATCCGACTAGTAAGCATCTTAAAAGCTAAGTCTTGATATCTCTGTGTAAGTGCATCAAGTGTGTGTAAAGCGGCCTAAAACCAGCAGGGAAAATCAGCTCAGACCCATTCTGAGGATACATTTCCAACACAAAGAAGAAACAAGCAGGGCAAAACAGAGAGAAATTCTTCCAAAATGCGTTCAGGGACTGGCATGCAACCAGGATTGACCACATCTACAGCCCCAGCGGCAGAAGACAGAAGGCTGGACACTCTTGGGGCTGAGACGATTGGTGAGGTTGGGAAAGCAAATGCAGACCCTTGAAAGGAATCCTGCGTGCTCCCGATTCCATGGCTCCCAACTCTCCAGGTTCAACGCAATCTTCCGACAGCGAAAGCACTCATTGGAAACCCAGCGGATGCTACACCGTGGGATCGGGAAAGCTTTCTGAAACTCACCTCAGTTTTCCTCTCCTGGTGCTCGTGTTCTCCATTCAGGCCCCCTTACTAACAATCTCCCCACTTGGAGACTCGGCGCCTTTCCATGCCTCTTTCGTACCGTCTGCAATTTGTCCGCAGGATGAACTGCAAGAGGGGGAACCAATGAGAGACTCGCTGGAGGTGTTTGGTCGGGCACATGTCACTCTCATTTCCCATCACGAAGAAGAATTCACCAGCGGTTCAGCCTGCCACCGCGGATCGACAATAGGGCGTGAAGCCATCCAGCCGTGTTGCGTCCCACTCACAAAAAAGCGACTTGGGAAATGGAGCTCAGGGGCACTGCACTTCCCAAACCTGCAGAGTTCTAAACGATAACTATCGCCCCAAAATATATTGAGGTCAGGCTACGAAGAGGCGCTGAACGCAAGGCAGAACTGCAGGAAACGGATGTCAACGGGTACATCGGAATGGCCCCGATAGCACATGAAAAGCGCCAGAACGTGGACAATGATGCGGTTGGCCAAAAAGGGCGTATGCGTTTTTTCCTGAATATATTCAGGAAAAAACGCATACGCCCTTTTTGGCCAACCAAGCAACCTGGGAGAGCAAATCAGCACTACAAAGAAATCTCTCGCACCCCCCCCCGGGGCAAAAGGGCCAGGCGAAAAAAGTCTAAAAACCAGAAAGGCAGGACAGCCCACGGAGTCAAGGGAGCCTTGTTAAGCTGATGGGCGGGATGTCAATGGCCAACAGCCAATCTTCACAAGTGTATCCTCTTTCCCAAACCATGTAAAACACAGAACCACAGAGCATAGGGCACTTCCACACATGGGCGTTGACCTTGGGAAAATGAAAAAATCAACCAGACACAGGGACCCCAAAGTTGAGGGCTGCTGTCTTGACAAGAACCTCCACTCCGGTACACGTTTCATATCCCAGGAAAGAGCCAAGTGGACAAAGACGAGTGGACAAGTGGACAAAGACAAGTGGACAAGTGGACAAGTGGTGCTACGTAGGTCCAATGGAGTGTCACTCAGCCATGAAATCCACGTCATGAGGCTGGTAGCAGCATCCTGAGTGGATTTAGGTACGATCATCCTCAGTGAAATCAGTCCCACAAAAAAAGAAACTTATGATATCACTTATCGAGGGAATGTAAAAATCGCTCCCCATGAACGGAATCCCCAAACAGAACAGAGTCACGCTTTTAGAAAACACACTTATGCCTGCTTCAGGGGAAAGGTGAGGTGCGGTGACGCATAAAACTCGAGTTTGAAATGAGCACAGATACCCTTCCGAAAACCGAATATGGAATGGACACGACCTACTCCTTGCTCAATCAACTGGACTCACCAGACCCTGTTCATCGCACAAGTATCTATCCGACTAGTAAGCATCTTAAAAGCTAAGTCTTGATATCTCTGTGTAAGTGCATCAAGTGTGTGTAAAGCGGCCTAAAACCAGCAGGGAAAATCAGCTCAGACCCATTCTGAGGATACATTTCCAACACAAAGAAGAAACAAGCAGGGCAAAACAGAGAGAAATTCTTCCAAAATGCGTTCAGGGACTGGCATGCAACCAGGATTGACCACATCTACAGCCCCAGCGGCAGAAGACAGAAGGCTGGACACTCTTGGGGCTGAGACGATTGGTGAGGTTGGGAAAGCAAATGCAGACCCTTGAAAGGAATCCTGCGTGCTCCCGATTCCATGGCTCCCAACTCTCCAGGTTCAACGCAATCTTCCGACAGCGAAAGCACTCATTGGAAACCCAGCGGATGCTACACCGTGGGATCGGGAAAGCTTTCTGAAACTCACCTCAGTTTTCCTCTCCTGGTGCTCGTGTTCTCCATTCGGGCCCCCTTACTAACAATCTCCCCACTTGGAGACTCGGCGCCTTTCCATGCCTCTTTCGTACCGTCTGCAATTTGTCCGCAGGATGAACTGCAAGAGGGGGAACCAATGAGAGACTCGCTGGAGGTGTTTGGTCGGGCACATGTCACTCTCATTTCCCATCACGAAGAAGAATTCACCAGCGGTTCAGCCTGCCACCGCGGATCGACAATAGGGCGTGAAGCCATCCAGCCGTGTTGCGTCCCACTCACAAAAAAGCGACTTGGGAAATGGAGCTCAGGGGCACTGCACTTCCCAAACCTGCAGAGTTCTAAACGATAACTATCGCCCCAAAATATATTGAGGTCAGGCTACGAAGAGGCGCTGAACGCAAGGCAGAACTGCAGGAAACGGATGTCAACGGGTACATCGGAATGGCCCCGATAGCACATGAAAAGCGCCAGAACGTGGACAATGATGCGGTTGGCCAAAAAGGGCGTATGCGTTTTTTCCTGAATATATTCAGGAAAAAACGCATACGCCCTTTTTGGCCAACCAAGCAACCTGGGAGAGCAAATCAGCACTACAAAGAAATCTCTCGCACCCCCCCCCGGGGCAAAAGGGCCAGGCGAAAAAAGTCTAAAAACCAGAAAGGCAGGACAGCCCACGGAGTCAAGGGAGCCTTGTTAAGCTGATGGGCGGGATGTCAATGGCCAACAGCCAATCTTCACAAGTGTATCCTCTTTCCCAAACCATGTAAAACACAGAACCACAGAGCATAGGGCACTTCCACACATGGGCGTTGATCTTGGGAAAATGAAAAAATCAACCAGACACAGGGACCCCAAAGTTGAGGGCTGCTGTCTTGACAAGAACCTCCACTCCGGTACACGTTTCATATCCCAGGAAAGAGCCAAGTGGACAAAGACGAGTGGACAAGTGGACAAAGACAAGTGGACAAGTGGACAAGTGGTGCTACGTAGGTCCAATGGAGTGTCACTCAGCCATGAAATCCACGTCATGAGGCTGGTAGCAGCATCCTGAGTGGATTTAGGTACGATCATCCTCAGTGAAATAAGTCCCACAAAAAAAGAAACTTATGATATCACTTATCGAGGGAATGTAAAAATCGCTCCCCATGAACGGAATCCCCAAACAGAACAGAGTCACGCTTTTAGAAAACACACTTATGCCTGCTTCAGGGGAAAGGTGAGGTGCGGTGACGCATAAAACTCGAGTTTGAAATGAGCACAGATACCCTTCCGAAAACCGAATATGGAATGGACACGACCTACTCCTTGCTCAATCAACTGGACTCACCAGACCCTGTTCATCGCACAAGTATCTATCCGACTAGTAAGCATCTTAAAAGCTAAGTCTTGATATCTCTGTGTAAGTGCATCAAGTGTGTGTAAAGCGGCCTAAAACCAGCAGGGAAAATCAGCTCAGACCCATTCTGAGGATACATTTCCAACACAAAGAAGAAACAAGCAGGGCAAAACAGAGAGAAATTCTTCCAAAATGCGTTCAGGGACTGGCATGCAACCAGGATTGACCACATCTACAGCCCCAGCGGCAGAAGACATAAGGCTGGACACTCTTGGGGCTGAGACGATTGGTGAGGTTGGGAAAGCAAATGCAGACCCTTGAAAGGAATCCTGCGTGCTCCCCATTCCATGGCTCCCAACTCTCCAGGTTCAACGCAATCTTCCGACAGCGAAAGCACTCATTGGAAACCCAGCGGATGCTACACCGTGGGATCGGGAAAGCTTTCTGAAACTCACCTCAGTTTTCCTCTCCTGGTGCTCGTGTTCTCCATTCAGGCCCCCTTACTAACAATCTCCCCACTTGGAGACTCGGCGCCTTTCCATGCCTCTTTCGTACCGTCTGCAATTTGTCCGCAGGATGAACTGCAAGAGGGGGAACCAATGAGAGACTCGCTGGAGGTGTTTGGTCGGGCACATGTCACTCTCATTTCCCATCACGAAGAAGAATTCACCAGCGGTTCAGCCTGCCACCGCGGATCGACAATAGGGCGTGAAGCCATCCAGCCGTGTTGCGTCCCACTCACAAAAAAGCGACTTGGGAAATGGAGCTCAGGGGCCCTGCACTTCCCAAACCTGCAGAGTTCTAAACGATAACTATCGCCCCAAAATATATTGAGCGCAGGCTACGAAGAGGCGCTGAACGCAAGGCAGAACTGCAGGAAACGGATGTCAACGGGTACATCGGAATGCCCCCGATAGCACATGAAAAGCGCCAGAACGTGGACAATGATGCGGTTGGCCAAAAAGGGCGTATGCGTTTTTTCCTGAATATATTCAGGAAAAAACGCATACGCCCTTTTTGGCCAACCAAGCAACCTGGGAGAGCAAATCAGCACTACAAAGAAATCTCTCGCCCCCCCCCCGGGGCAAAAGGGCCAGGCGAAAAAAGTCTAAAAACCAGAAAGGCAGGACAGCCCACGGAGTCAAGGGAGCCTTGTTAAGCTGATGGGCGGGATGTCAATGGCCAACAGCCAATCTTCACAAGTGTATCCTCTTTCCCAAACCATGTAAAACACAGAACCACAGAGCATAGGGCACTTCCACACATGGGCGTTGACCTTGGGAAAATGAAAAAATCAACCAGACACAGGGACCCCAAAGTTGAGGGCTGCTGTCTTGACAAGAACCTCCACTCCGGTACACGTTTCATATCCCAGGAAAGAGCCAAGTGGACAAAGACGAGTGGACAAGTGGACAAAGACAAGTGGACAAGTGGACAAGTGGTGCTACGTAGGTCCAATGGAGTGTCACTCAGCCATGAAATCCACGTCATGAGGCTGGTAGCAGCATCCTGAGTGGATTTAGGTACGATCATCCTCAGTGAAATAAGTCCCACAAAAAAAGAAACTTATGATATCACTTATCGAGGGAATGTAAAAATCGCTCCCCATGAACGGAATCCCCAAACAGAACAGAGTCACGCTTTTAGAAAACACACTTATGCCTGCTTCAGGGGAAAGGGGAGGTGCGGTGACGCATAAAACTCGAGTTTGAAATGAGCACAGATACCCTTCCGAAAACCGAATATGGAATGGACACGACCTACTCCTTGCTCAATCAACTGGACTCACCAGACCCTGTTCATCGCACAAGTATCTATCCGACTAGTAAGCATCTTAAAAGCTAAGTCTTGATATCTCTGTGTAAGTGCATCAAGTGTGTGTAAAGCGGCCTAAAACCAGCAGGGAAAATCAGCTCAGACCCATTCTGAGGATACATTTCCAACACAAAGAAGAAACAAGCAGGGCAAAACAGAGAGAAATTCTTCCAAAATGCGTTCAGGGACTGGCATGCAACCAGGATTGACCACATCTACAGCCCCAGCGGCAGAAGACAGAAGGCTGGACACTCTTGGGGCTGAGACGATTGGTGAGGTTGGGAAAGCAAATGCAGACCCTTGAAAGGAATCCTGCGTGCTCCCGATTCCATGGCTCCCAACTCTCCAGGTTCAACGCAATCTTCCGACAGCGAAAGCACTCATTGGAAACCCAGCGGATGCTACACCGTGGGATCGGGAAAGCTTTCTGAAACTCACCTCAGTTTTCCTCTCCTGGTGCTCGTGTTCTCCATTCAGGCCCCCTTACTAACAATCTCCCCACTTGGAGACTCGGCGCCTTTCCATGCCTCTTTCGTACCGTCTGCAATTTGTCCGCAGGATGAACTGCAAGAGGGGGAACCAATGAGAGACTCGCTGGAGGTGTTTGGTCGGGCACATGTCACTCTCATTTCCCATCACGAAGAAGAATTCACCAGCGGTTCAGCCTGCCACCGCGGATCGACAATAGGGCGTGAAGCCATCCAGCCGTGTTGCGTCCCACTCACAAAAAAGCGACTTGGGAAATGGAGCTCAGGGGCACTGCACTTCCCAAACCTGCAGAGTTCTAAACGATAACTATCGCCCCAAAATATATTGAGGTCAGGCTACGAAGAGGCGCTGAACGCAAGGCAGAACTGCAGGAAACGGATGTCAACGGGTACATCGGAATGGCCCCGATAGCACATGAAAAGCGCCAGAACGTGGACAATGATGCGGTTGGCCAAAAAGGGCGTATGCGTTTTTTCCTGAATATATTCAGGAAAAAACGCATACGCCCTTTTTGGCCAACCAAGCAACCTGGGAGAGCAAATCAGCACTACAAAGAAATCTCTCGCACCCCCCCCCGGGGCAAAAGGGCCAGGCGAAAAAAGTCTAAAAACCAGAAAGGCAGGACAGCCCACGGAGTCAAGGGAGCCTTGTTAAGCTGATGGGCGGGATGTCAATGGCCAACAGCCAATCTTCACAAGTGTATCCTCTTTCCCAAACCATGTAAAACACAGAACCACAGAGCATAGGGCACTTCCACACATGGGCGTTGACCTTGGGAAAATCAAAAAATCAACCAGACACAGGGACCCCAAAGTTGAGGGCTGCTGTCTTGACAAGAACCTCCACTCCGGTACACGTTTCATATCCCAGGAAAGAGCCAAGTGGACAAAGACGAGTGGACAAGTGGACAAAGACAAGTGGACAAGTGGACAAGTGGTGCTACGTAGGTCCAATGGAGTGTCACTCAGCCATGAAATCCACGTCATGAGGCTGGTAGCAGCATCCTGAGTGGATTTAGGTACGATCATCCTCAGTGAAATAAGTCCCACAAAAAAAGAAACTTATGATATCACTTATCGAGGGAATGTAAAAATCGCTCCCCATGAACGGAATCCCCAAACAGAACAGAGTCACGCTTTTAGAAAACACACTTATGCCTGCTTCAGGGGAAAGGTGAGGTGCGGTGACGCATAAAACTCGAGTTTGAAATGAGCACAGATACCCTTCCGAAAACCGAATATGGAATGGACACGACCTACTCCTTGCTCAATCAACTGGACTCACCAGACCCTGTTCATCGCACAAGTATCTATCCGACTAGTAAGCATCTTAAAAGCTAAGTCTTGATATCTCTGTGTAAGTGCATCAAGTGTGTGTAAAGCGGCCTAAAACCAGCAGGGAAAATCAGCTCAGACCCATTCTGAGGATACATTTCCAACACAAAGAAGAAACAAGCAGGGCAAAACAGAGAGAAATTCTTCCAAAATGCGTTCAGGGACTGGCATGCAACCAGGATTGACCACATCTACAGCCCCAGCGGCAGAAGACAGAAGGCTGGACACTCTTGGGGCTGAGACGATTGGTGAGGTTGGGAAAGCAAATGCAGACCCTTGAAAGGAATCCTGCGTGCTCCCGATTCCATGGCTCCCAACTCTCCAGGTTCAACGCAATCTTCCGACAGCGAAAGCACTCATTGGAAACCCAGCGGATGCTACACCGTGGGATCGGGAAAGCTTTCTGAAACTCACCTCAGTTTTCCTCTCCTGGTGCTCGTGTTCTCCATTCGGGCCCCCTTACTAACAATCTCCCCACTTGGAGACTCGGCGCCTTTCCATGCCTCTTTCGTACCGTCTGCAATTTGTCCGCAGGATGAACTGCAAGAGGGGGAACCAATGAGAGACTCGCTGGAGGTGTTTGGTCGGGCACATGTCACTCTCATTTCCCATCACGAAGAAGAATTCACCAGCGGTTCAGCCTGCCACCGCGGATCGACAATAGGGCGTGAAGCCATCCAGCCGTGTTGCGTCCCACTCACAAAAAAGCGACTTGGGAAATGGAGCTCAGGGGCACTGCACTTCCCAAACCTGCAGAGTTCTAAACGATAACTATCGCCCCAAAATATATTGAGGTCAGGCTACGAAGAGGCGCTGAACGCAAGGCAGAACTGCAGGAAACGGATGTCAACGGGTACATCGGAATGGCCCCGATAGCACATGAAAAGCGCCAGAACGTGGACAATGATGCGGTTGGCCAAAAAGGGCGTATGCGTTTTTTCCTGAATATATTCAGGAAAAAACGCATACGCCCTTTTTGGCCAACCAAGCAACCTGGGAGAGCAAATCAGCACTACAAAGAAATCTCTCGCACCCCCCCCCGGGGCAAAAGGGCCAGGCGAAAAAAGTCTAAAAACCAGAAAGGCAGGACAGCCCACGGAGTCAAGGGAGCCTTGTTAAGCTGATGGGCGGGATGTCAATGGCCAACAGCCAATCTTCACAAGTGTATCCTCTTTCCCAAACCATGTAAAACACAGAACCACAGAGCATAGGGCACTTCCACACATGGGCGTTGACCTTGGGAAAATGAAAAAATCAACCAGACACAGGGACCCCAAAGTTGAGGGCTGCTGTCTTGACAAGAACCTCCACTCCGGTACACGTTTCATATCCCAGGAAAGAGCCAAGTGGACAAAGACGAGTGGACAAGTGGACAAAGACAAGTGGACAAGTGGACAAGTGGTGCTACGTAGGTCCAATGGAGTGTCACTCAGCCATGAAATCCACGTCATGAGGCTGGTAGCAGCATCCTGAGTGGATTTAGGTACGATCATCCTCAGTGAAATAAGTCCCACAAAAAAAGAAACTTATGATATCACTTATCGAGGGAATGTAAAAATCGCTCCCCATGAACGGAATCCCCAAACAGAACAGAGTCACGCTTTTAGAAAACACACTTATGCCTGCTTCAGGGGAAAGGTGAGGTGCGGTGACGCATAAAACTCGAGTTTGAAATGAGCACAGATACCCTTCCGAAAACCGAATATGGAATGGACACGACCTACTCCTTGCTCAATCAACTGGACTCACCAGACCCTGTTCATCGCACAAGTATCTATCCGACTAGTAAGCATCTTAAAAGCTAAGTCTTGATATCTCTGTGTAAGTGCATCAAGTGTGTGTAAAGCGGCCTAAAACCAGCAGGGAAAATCAGCTCAGACCCATTCTGAGGATACATTTCCAACACAAAGAAGAAACAAGCAGGGCAAAACAGAGAGAAATTCTTCCAAAATGCGTTCAGGGACTGGCATGCAACCAGGATTGACCACATCTACAGCCCCAGCGGCAGAAGACATAAGGCTGGACACTCTTGGGGCTGAGACGATTGGTGAGGTTGGGAAAGCAAATGCAGACCCTTGAAAGGAATCCTGCGTGCTCCCCATTCCATGGCTCCCAACTCTCCAGGTTCAACGCAATCTTCCGACAGCGAAAGCACTCATTGGAAACCCAGCGGATGCTACACCGTGGGATCGGGAAAGCTTTCTGAAACTCACCTCAGTTTTCCTCTCCTGGTGCTCGTGTTCTCCATTCGGGCCCCCTTACTAACAATCTCCCCACTTGGAGACTCGGCGCCTTTCCATGCCTCTTTCGTACCGTCTGCAATTTGTCCGCAGGATGAACTGCAAGAGGGGGAACCAATGAGAGACTCGCTGGAGGTGTTTGGTCGGGCACATGTCACTCTCATTTCCCATCACGAAGAAGAATTCACCAGCGGTTCAGCCTGCAACCGCGGATCGACAATAGGGCGTGAAGCCATCCAGCCGTGTTGCGTCCCACTCACAAAAAAGCGACTTGGGAAATGGAGCTCAGGGGCCCTGCACTTCCCAAACCTGCAGAGTTCTAAACGATAACTATCGCCCCAAAATATATTGAGGGCAGGCTACGAAGAGGCGCTGAACGCAAGGCAGAACTGCAGGAAACGGATGTCAACGGGTACATCGGAATGGCCCCGATAGCACATGAAAAGCGCCAGAACGTGGACAATGATGCGGTTGGCCAAAAAGGGCGTATGCGTTTTTTCCTGAATATATTCAGGAAAAAACGCATACGCCCTTTTTGGCCAACCAAGCAACCTGGGAGAGCAAATCAGCACTACAAAGAAATCTCTCGCCCCCCCCCCCCGGGGGCAAAAGGGCCAGGCGAAAAAAGTCTAAAAACCAGAAAGGCAGGACAGCCCACGGAGTCAAGGGAGCCTTGTTAAGCTGATGGGCGGGATGTCAATGGCCAACAGCCAATCTTCACAAGTGTATCCTCTTTCCCAAACCATGTAAAACACAGAACCACAGAGCATAGGGCACTTCCACACATGGGCGTTGATCTTGGGAAAATGAAAAAATCAACCAGACACAGGGACCCCAAAGTTGAGGGCTGCTGTCTTGACAAGAACCTCCACTCCGGTACACGTTTCATATCCCAGGAAAGAGCCAAGTGGACAAAGACGAGTGGACAAGTGGACAAAGACAAGTGGACAAGTGGACAAGTGGTGCTACGTAGGTCCAATGGAGTGTCACTCAGCCATGAAATCCACGTCATGAGGCTGGTAGCAGCATCCTGAGTGGATTTAGGTACGATCATCCTCAGTGAAATAAGTCCCACAAAAAAAGAAACTTATGATATCACTTATCGAGGGAATGTAAAAATCGCTCCCCATGAACGGAATCCCCAAACAGAACAGAGTCACGCTTTTAGAAAACACACTTATGCCTGCTTCAGGGGAAAGGTGAGGTGCGGTGACGCATAAAACTCGAGTTTGAAATGAGCACAGATACCCTTCCGAAAACCGAATATGGAATGGACACGACCTACTCCTTGCTCAATCAACTGGACTCACCAGACCCTGTTCATCGCACAAGTATCTATCCGACTAGTAAGCATCTTAAAAGCTAAGTCTTGATATCTCTGTGTAAGTGCATCAAGTGTGTGTAAAGCGGCCTAAAACCAGCAGGGAAAATCAGCTCAGACCCATTCTGAGGATACATTTCCAACACAAAGAAGAAACAAGCAGGGCAAAACAGAGAGAAATTCTTCCAAAATGCGTTCAGGGACTGGCATGCAACCAGGATTGACCACATCTACAGCCCCAGCGGCAGAAGACATAAGGCTGGACACTCTTGGGGCTGAGACGATTGGTGAGGTTGGGAAAGCAAATGCAGACCCTTGAAAGGAATCCTGCGTGCTCCCCATTCCATGGCTCCCAACTCTCCAGGTTCAACGCAATCTTCCGACAGCGAAAGCACTCATTGGAAACCCAGCGGATGCTACACCGTGGGATCGGGAAAGCTTTCTGAAACTCACCTCAGTTTTCCTCTCCTGGTGCTCGTGCTCTCCATTCAGGCCCCCTTACTAACAATCTCCCCACTTGGAGACTCGGCGCCTTTCCATGCCTCTTTCGTACCGTCTGCAATTTGTCCGCAGGATGAACTGCAAGAGGGGGAACCAATGAGAGACTCGCTGGAGGTGTTTGGTCGGGCACATGTCACTCTCATTTCCCATCACGAAGAAGAATTCACCAGCGGTTCAGCCTGCCACCGCGGATCGACAATAGGGCGTGAAGCCATCCAGCCGTGTTGCGTCCCACTCACAAAAAAGCGACTTGGGAAATGGAGCTCAGGGGCCCTGCACTTCCCAAACCTGCAGAGTTCTAAACGATAACTATCGCCCCAAAATATATTGAGCGCAGGCTACGAAGAGGCGCTGAACGCAAGGCAGAACTGCAGGAAACGGATGTCAACGGGTACATCGGAATGCCCCCGATAGCACATGAAAAGCGCCAGAACGTGGACAATGATGCGGTTGGCCAAAAAGGGCGTATGCGTTTTTTCCTGAATATATTCAGGAAAAAACGCATACGCCCTTTTTGGCCAACCAAGCAACCTGGGAGAGCAAATCAGCACTACAAAGAAATCTCTCGCCCCCCCCCCCGGGGCAAAAGGGCCAGGCGAAAAAAGTCTAAAACCCAGAAAGGCAGGACAGCCCACGGAGTCAAGGGAGCCTTGTTAAGCTGATGGGCGGGATGTCAATGGCCAACAGCCAATCTTCACAAGTGTATCCTCTTTCCCAAACCATGTAAAACACAGAACCACAGAGCATAGGGCACTTCCACACATGGGCGTTGACCTTGGGAAAATGAAAAAATCAACCAGACACAGGGACCCCAAAGTTGAGGGCTGCTGTCTTGACAAGAACCTCCACTCCGGTACACGTTTCATATCCCAGGAAAGAGCCAAGTGGACAAAGACGAGTGGACAAGTGGACAAAGACAAGTGGACAAGTGGACAAGTGGTGCTACGTAGGTCCAATGGAGTGTCACTCAGCCATGAAATCCACGTCATGAGGCTGGTAGCAGCATCCTGAGTGGATTTAGGTACGATCATCCTCAGTGAAATAAGTCCCACAAAAAAAGAAACTTATGATATCACTTATCGAGGGAATGTAAAAATCGCTCCCCATGAACGGAATCCCCAAACAGAACAGAGTCACGCTTTTAGAAAACACACTTATGCCTGCTTCAGGGGAAAGGTGAGGTGCGGTGACGCATAAAACTCGAGTTTGAAATGAGCACAGATACCCTTCCGAAAACCGAATATGGAATGGACACGACCTACTCCTTGCTCAATCAACTGGACTCACCAGACCCTGTTCATCGCACAAGTATCTATCCGACTAGTAAGCATCTTAAAAGCTAAGTCTTGATATCTCTGTGTAAGTGCATCAAGTGTGTGTAAAGCGGCCTAAAACCAGCAGGGAAAATCAGCTCAGACCCATTCTGAGGATACATTTCCAACACAAAGAAGAAACAAGCAGGGCAAAACAGAGAGAAATTCTTCCAAAATGCGTTCAGGGACTGGCATGCAACCAGGATTGACCACATCTACAGCCCCAGCGGCAGAAGACATAAGGCTGGACACTCTTGGGGCTGAGACGATTGGTGAGGTTGGGAAAGCAAATGCAGACCCTTGAAAGGAATCCTGCGTGCTCCCCATTCCATGGCTCCCAACTCTCCAGGTTCAACGCAATCTTCCGACAGCGAAAGCACTCATTGGAAACCCAGCGGATGCTACACCGTGGGATCGGGAAAGCTTTCTGAAACTCACCTCAGTTTTCCTCTCCTGGTGCTCGTGTTCTCCATTCAGGCCCCCTTACTAACAATCTCCCCACTTGGAGACTCGGCGCCTTTCCATGCCTCTTTCGTACCGTCTGCAATTTGTCCGCAGGATGAACTGCAAGAGGGGGAACCAATGAGAGACTCGCTGGAGGTGTTTGGTCGGGCACATGTCACTCTCATTTCCCATCACGAAGAAGAATTCACCAGCGGTTCAGCCTGCCACCGCGGATCGACAATAGGGCGTGAAGCCATCCAGCCGTGTTGCGTCCCACTCACAAAAAAGCGACTTGGGAAATGGAGCTCAGGGGCCCTGCACTTCCCAAACCTGCAGAGTTCTAAACGATAACTATCGCCCCAAAATATATTGAGCGCAGGCTACGAAGAGGCGCTGAACGCAAGGCAGAACTGCAGGAAACGGATGTCAACGGGTACATCGGAATGCCCCCGATAGCACATGAAAAGCGCCAGAACGTGGACAATGATGCGGTTGGCCAAAAAGGGCGTATGCGTTTTTTCCTGAATATATTCAGGAAAAAACGCATACGCCCTTTTTGGCCAACCAAGCAACCTGGGAGAGCAAATCAGCACTACAAAGAAATCTCTCGCCCCCCCCCCCCGGGGCAAAAGGGCCAGGCGAAAAAAGTCTAAAACCCAGAAAGGCAGGACAGCCCACGGAGTCAAGGGAGCCTTGTTAAGCTGATGGGCGGGATGTCAATGGCCAACAGCCAATCTTCACAAGTGTATCCTCTTTCCCAAACCATGTAAAACACAGAACCACAGAGCATAGGGCACTTCCACACATGGGCGTTGACCTTGGGAAAATGAAAAAATCAACCAGACACAGGGACCCCAAAGTTGAGGGCTGCTGTCTTGACAAGAACCTCCACTCCGGTACACGTTTCATATCCCAGGAAAGAGCCAAGTGGACAAAGACGAGTGGACAAGTGGACAAAGACAAGTGGACAAGTGGACAAGTGGTGCTACGTAGGTCCAATGGAGTGTCACTCAGCCATGAAATCCACGTCATGAGGCTGGTAGCAGCATCCTGAGTGGATTTAGGTACGATCATCCTCAGTGAAATAAGTCCCACAAAAAAAGAAACTTATGATATCACTTATCGAGGGAATGTAAAAATCGCTCCCCATGAACGGAATCCCCAAACAGAACAGAGTCACGCTTTTAGAAAACACACTTATGCCTGCTTCAGGGGAAAGGTGAGGTGCGGTGACGCATAAAACTCGAGTTTGAAATGAGCACAGATACCCTTCCGAAAACCGAATATGGAATGGACACGACCTACTCCTTGCTCAATCAACTGGACTCACCAGACCCTGTTCATCGCACAAGTATCTATCCGACTAGTAAGCATCTTAAAAGCTAAGTCTTGATATCTCTGTGTAAGTGCATCAAGTGTGTGTAAAGCGGCCTAAAACCAGCAGGGAAAATCAGCTCAGACCCATTCTGAGGATACATTTCCAACACAAAGAAGAAACAAGCAGGGCAAAACAGAGAGAAATTCTTCCAAAATGCGTTCAGGGACTGGCATGCAACCAGGATTGACCACATCTACAGCCCCAGCGGCAGAAGACATAAGGCTGGACACTCTTGGGGCTGAGACGATTGGTGAGGTTGGGAAAGCAAATGCAGACCCTTGAAAGGAATCCTGCGTGCTCCCCATTCCATGGCTCCCAACTCTCCAGGTTCAACGCAATCTTCCGACAGCGAAAGCACTCATTGGAAACCCAGCGGATGCTACACCGTGGGATCGGGAAAGCTTTCTGAAACTCACCTCAGTTTTCCTCTCCTGGTGCTCGTGTTCTCCATTCAGGCCCCCTTACTAACAATCTCCCCACTTGGAGACTCGGCGCCTTTCCATGCCTCTTTCGTAACGTCTGCAATTTGTCCGCAGGATGAACTGCAAGAGGGGGAACCAATGAGAGACTCGCTGGAGGTGTTTGGTCGGGCACATGTCACTCTCATTTCCCATCACGAAGAAGAATTCACCAGCGGTTAAGCCTGCCACCGCGGATCGACAATAGGGCGTGAAGCCATCCAGCCGTGTTGCGTCCCACTCACAAAAAAGCGACTTGGGAAATGGAGCTCAGGGGCCCTGCACTTCCCAAACCTGCAGAGTTCTAAACGATAACTATCGCCCCAAAATATATTGAGGTCAGGCTACGAAGAGGCGCTGAACGCAAGGCAGAACTGCAGGAAACGGATGTCAACGGGTACATCGGAATGGCCCCGATAGCACATGAAAAGCGCCAGAACGTGGACAATGATGCGGTTGGCCAAAAAGGGCGTATGCGTTTTTTCCTGAATATATTCAGGAAAAAACGCATACGCCCTTTTTGGCCAACCAAGCAACCTGGGAGAGCAAATCAGCACTACAAAGAAATCTCTCGCCCCCCCCCCCGGGGCAAAAGGGCCAGGCGAAAAAAGTCTAAAAACCAGAAAGGCAGGACAGCCCACGGAGTCAAGGGAGCCTTGTTAAGCTGATGGGCGGGATGTCAATGGCCAACAGCCAATCTTCACAAGTGTATCCTCTTTCCCAAACCATGTAAAACACAGAACCACAGAGCATAGGGCACTTCCACACATGGGCGTTGACCTTGGGAAAATGAAAAAATCAACCAGACACAGGGACCCCAAAGTTGAGGGCTGCTGTCTTGACAAGAACCTCCACTCCGGTACACGTTTCATATCCCAGGAAAGAGCCAAGTGGACAAAGACGAGTGGACAAGTGGACAAAGACAAGTGGACAAGTGGACAAGTGGTGCTACGTAGGTCCAATGGAGTGTCACTCAGCCATGAAATCCACGTCATGAGGCTGGTAGCAGCATCCTGAGTGGATTTAGGTACGATCATCCTCAGTGAAATAAGTCCCACAAAAAAAGAAACTTATGATATCACTTATCGAGGGAATGTAAAAATCGCTCCCCATGAACGGAATCCCCAAACAGAACAGAGTCACGCTTTTAGAAAACACACTTATGCCTGCTTCAGGGGAAAGGTGAGGTGCGGTGACGCATAAAACTCGAGTTTGAAATGAGCACAGATAACCTTCCGAAAACCGAATATGGAATGGACACGACCTACTCCTTGCTCAATCAACTGGACTCACCAGACCCTGTTCATCGCACAAGTATCTATCCGACTAGTAAGCATCTTAAAAGCTAAGTCTTGATATCTCTGTGTAAGTGCATCAAGTGTGTGTAAAGCGGCCTAAAACCAGCAGGGAAAATCAGCTCAGACCCATTCTGAGGATACATTTCCAACACAAAGAAGAAACAAGCAGGGCAAAACAGAGAGAAATTCTTCCAAAATGCGTTCAGGGACTGGCATGCAACCAGGATTGACCACATCTACAGCCCCAGCGGCAGAAGACAGAAGGCTGGACACTCTTGGGGCTGAGACGATTGGTGAGGTTGGGAAAGCAAATGCAGACCCTTGAAAGGAATCCTGCGTGCTCCCCATTCCATGGCTCCCAACTCTCCAGGTTCAACGCAATCTTCCGACAGCGAAAGCACTCATTGGAAACCCAGCGGATGCTACACCGTGGGATCGGGAAAGCTTTCTGAAACTCACCTCAGTTTTCCTCTCCTGGTGCTCGTGTTCTCCATTCAGGCCCCCTTACTAACAATCTCCCCACTTGGAGACTCGGCGCCTTTCCATGCCTCTTTCGTACCGTCTGCAATTTGTCCGCAGGATGAACTGCAAGAGGGGGAACCAATGAGAGACTCGCTGGAGGTGTTTGGTCGGGCACATGTCACTCTCATTTCCCATCACGAAGAAGAATTCACCAGCGGTTCAGCCTGCCACCGCGGATCGACAATAGGGCGTGAAGCCATCCAGCCGTGTTGCGTCCCACTCACAAAAAAGCGACTTGGGAAATGGAGCTCAGGGGCCCTGCACTTCCCAAACCTGCAGAGTTCTAAACGATAACTATCGCCCCAAAATATATTGAGGTCAGGCTACGAAGAGGCGCTGAACGCAAGGCAGAACTGCAGGAAACGGATGTCAACGGGTACATCGGAATGGCCCCGATAGCACATGAAAAGCGCCAGAACGTGGACAATGATGCGGTTGGCCAAAAAGGGCGTATGCGTTTTTTCCTGAATATATTCAGGAAAAAACGCATACGCCCTTTTTGGCCAACCAAGCAACCTGGGAGAGCAAATCAGCACTACAAAGAAATCTCTCGCCCCCCCCCCCCGGGGCAAAAGGGCCAGGCGAAAAAAGTCTAAAAACCAGAAAGGCAGGACAGCCCACGGAGTCAAGGGAGCCTTGTTAAGCTGATGGGCGGGATGTCAATGGCCAACAGCCAATCTTCACAAGTGTATCCTCTTTCCCAAACCATGTAAAACACAGAACCACAGAGCATAGGGCACTTCCACACATGGGCGTTGACCTTGGGAAAATGAAAAAATCAACCAGACACAGGGACCCCAAAGTTGAGGGCTGCTGTCTTGACAAGAACCTCCACTCCGGTACACGTTTCATATCCCAGGAAAGAGCCAAGTGGACAAAGACGAGTGGACAAGTGGACAAAGACAAGTGGACAAGTGGTGCTACGTAGGTCCAATGGAGTGTCACTCAGCCATGAAATCCACGTCATGAGGCTGGTAGCAGCATCCTGAGTGGATTTAGGTACGATCATCCTCAGTGAAATAAGTCCCACAAAAATAGAAACTTATGATATCACTTATCGAGGGAATGTAAAAATCGCTCCCCATGAACGGAATCCCCAAACAGAACAGAGTCACGCTTTTAGAAAACACACTTATGCCTGCTTCAGGGGAAAGGTGAGGTGCGGTGACGCATAAAACTCGAGTTTGAAATGAGCACAGATACCCTTCCGAAAACCGAATATGGAATGGACACGACCTACTCCTTGCTCAATCAACTGGACTCACCAGACCCTGTTCATCGCACAAGTATCTATCCGACTAGTAAGCATCTTAAAAGCTAAGTCTTGATATCTCTGTGTAAGTGCATCAAGTGTGTGTAAAGCGGCCTAAAACCAGCAGGGAAAATCAGCTCAGACCCATTCTGAGGATACATTTCCAACACAAAGAAGAAACAAGCAGGGCAAAACAGAGAGAAATTCTTCCAAAATGCGTTCAGGGACTGGCATGCAACCAGGATTGACCACATCTACAGCCCCAGCGGCAGAAGACAGAAGGCTGGACACTCTTGGGGCTGAGACGATTGGTGAGGTTGGGAAAGCAAATGCAGACCCTTGAAAGGAATCCTGCGTGCTCCCCATTCCATGGCTCCCAACTCTCCAGGTTCAACGCAATCTTCCGACAGCGAAAGCACTCATTGGAAACCCAGCGGATGCTACACCGTGGGATCGGGAAAGCTTTCTGAAACTCACCTCAGTTTTCCTCTCCTGGTGCTCGTGTTCTCCATTCAGGCCCCCTTACTAACAATCTCCCCACTTGGAGACTCGGCGCCTTTCCATGCCTCTTTCGTACCGTCTGCAATTTGTCCGCAGGATGAACTGCAAGAGGGGGAACCAATGAGAGACTCGCTGGAGGTGTTTGGTCGGGCACATGTCACTCTCATTTCCCATCACGAAGAAGAATTCACCAGCGGTTCAGCCTGCCACCGCGGATCGACAATAGGGCGTGAAGCCATCCAGCCGTGTTGCGTCCCACTCACAAAAAAGCGACTTGGGAAATGGAGCTCAGGGGCCCTGCACTTCCCAAACCTGCAGAGTTCTAAACGATAACTATCGCCCCAAAATATATTGAGCGCAGGCTACGAAGAGGCGCTGAACGCAAGGCAGAACTGCAGGAAACGGATGTCAACGGGTACATCGGAATGCCCCCGATAGCACATGAAAAGCGCCAGAACGTGGACAATGATGCGGTTGGCCAAAAAGGGCGTATGCGTTTTTTCCTGAATATATTCAGGAAAAAACGCATACGCCCTTTTTGGCCAACCAAGCAACCTGGGAGAGCAAATCAGCACTACAAAGAAATCTCTCGCCCCCCCCCCGGGGCAAAAGGGCCAGGCGAAAAAAGTCTAAAAACCAGAAAGGCAGGACAGCCCACGGAGTCAAGGGAGCCTTGTTAAGCTGATGGGCGGGATGTCAATGGCCAACAGCCAATCTTCACAAGTGTATCCTCTTTCCCAAACCATGTAAAACACAGAACCACAGAGCATAGGGCACTTCCACACATGGGCGTTGACCTTGGGAAAATGAAAAAATCAACCAGACACAGGGACCCCAAAGTTGAGGGCTGCTGTCTTGACAAGAACCTCCACTCCGGTACACGTTTCATATCCCAGGAAAGAGCCAAGTGGACAAAGACGAGTGGACAAGTGGACAAAGACAAGTGGACAAGTGGACAAGTGGTGCTACGTAGGTCCAATGGAGTGTCACTCAGCCATGAAATCCACGTCATGAGGCTGGTAGCAGCATCCTGAGTGGATTTAGGTACGATCATCCTCAGTGAAATAAGTCCCACAAAAAAAGAAACTTATGATATCACTTATCGAGGGAATGTAAAAATCGCTCCCCATGAACGGAATCCCCAAACAGAACAGAGTCACGCTTTTAGAAAACACACTTATGCCTGCTTCAGGGGAAAGGTGAGGTGCGGTGACGCATAAAACTCGAGTTTGAAATGAGCACAGATACCCTTCCGAAAACCGAATATGGAATGGACACGACCTACTCCTTGCTCAATCAACTGGACTCACCAGACCCTGTTCATCGCACAAGTATCTATCCGACTAGTAAGCATCTTAAAAGCTAAGTCTTGATATCTCTGTGTAAGTGCATCAAGTGTGTGTAAAGCGGCCTAAAACCAGCAGGGAAAATCAGCTCAGACCCATTCTGAGGATACATTTCCAACACAAAGAAGAAACAAGCAGGGCAAAACAGAGAGAAATTCTTCCAAAATGCGTTCAGGGACTGGCATGCAACCAGGATTGACCACATCTACAGCCCCAGCGGCAGAAGACATAAGGCTGGACACTCTTGGGGCTGAGACGATTGGTGAGGTTGGGAAAGCAAATGCAGACCCTTGAAAGGAATCCTGCGTGCTCCCCATTCCATGGCTCCCAACTCTCCAGGTTCAACGCAATCTTCCGACAGCGAAAGCACTCATTGGAAACCCAGCGGATGCTACACCGTGGGATCGGGAAAGCTTTCTGAAACTCACCTCAGTTTTCCTCTCCTGGTGCTCGTGTTCTCCATTCAGGCCCCCTTACTAACAATCTCCCCACTTGGAGACTCGGCGCCTTTCCATGCCTCTTTCGTACCGTCTGCAATTTGTCCGCAGGATGAACTGCAAGAGGGGGAACCAATGAGAGACTCGCTGGAGGTGTTTGGTCGGGCACATGTCACTCTCATTTCCCATCACGAAGAAGAATTCACCAGCGGTTCAGCCTGCCACCGCGGATCGACAATAGGGCGTGAAGCCATCCAGCCGTGTTGCGTCCCACTCACAAAAAAGCGACTTGGGAAATGGAGCTCAGGGGCCCTGCACTTCCCAAACCTGCAGAGTTCTAAACGATAACTATCGCCCCAAAATATATTGAGGTCAGGCTACGAAGAGGCGCTGAACGCAAGGCAGAACTGCAGGAAACGGATGTCAACGGGTACATCGGAATGGCCCCGATAGCACATGAAAAGCGCCAGAACGTGGACAATGATGCGGTTGGCCAAAAAGGGCGTATGCGTTTTTTCCTGAATATATTCAGGAAAAAACGCATACGCCCTTTTTGGCCAACCAAGCAACCTGGGAGAGCAAATCAGCACTACAAAGAAATCTCTCGCCCCCCCCCCCGGGGCAAAAGGGCCAGGCGAAAAAAGTCTAAAAACCAGAAAGGCAGGACAGCCCACGGAGTCAAGGGAGCCTTGTTAAGCTGATGGGCGGGATGTCAATGGCCAACAGCCAATCTTCACAAGTGTATCCTCTTTCCCAAACCATGTAAAACACAGAACCACAGAGCATAGGGCACTTCCACACATGGGCGTTGACCTTGGGAAAATGAAAAAATCAACCAGACACAGGGACCCCAAAGTTGAGGGCTGCTGTCTTGACAAGAACCTCCACTCCGGTACACGTTTCATATCCCAGGAAAGAGCCAAGTGGACAAAGACGAGTGGACAAGTGGACAAAGACAAGTGGACAAGTGGACAAGTGGTGCTACGTAGGTCCAATGGAGTGTCACTCAGCCATGAAATCCACGTCATGAGGCTGGTAGCAGCATCCTGAGTGGATTTAGGTACGATCATCCTCAGTGAAATAAGTCCCACAAAAAAAGAAACTTATGATATCACTTATCGAGGGAATGTAAAAATCGCTCCCCATGAACGGAATCCCCAAACAGAACAGAGTCACGCTTTTAGAAAACACACTTATGCCTGCTTCAGGGGAAAGGTGAGGTGCGGTGACGCATAAAACTCGAGTTTGAAATGAGCACAGATAACCTTCCGAAAACCGAATATGGAATGGACACGACCTACTCCTTGCTCAATCAACTGGACTCACCAGACCCTGTTCATCGCACAAGTATCTATCCGACTAGTAAGCATCTTAAAAGCTAAGTCTTGATATCTCTGTGTAAGTGCATCAAGTGTGTGTAAAGCGGCCTAAAACCAGCAGGGAAAATCAGCTCAGACCCATTCTGAGGATACATTTCCAACACAAAGAAGAAACAAGCAGGGCAAAACAGAGAGAAATTCTTCCAAAATGCGTTCAGGGACTGGCATGCAACCAGGATTGACCACATCTACAGCCCCAGCGGCAGAAGACATAAGGCTGGACACTCTTGGGGCTGAGACGATTGGTGAGGTTGGGAAAGCAAATGCAGACCCTTGAAAGGAATCCTGCGTGCTCCCCATTCCATGGCTCCCAACTCTCCAGGTTCAACGCAATCTTCCGACAGCGAAAGCACTCATTGGAAACCCAGCGGATGCTACACCGTGGGATCGGGAAAGCTTTCTGAAACTCACCTCAGTTTTCCTCTCCTGGTGCTCGTGTTCTCCATTCAGGCCCCCTTACTAACAATCTCCCCACTTGGAGACTCGGCGCCTTTCCATGCCTCTTTCGTACCGTCTGCAATTTGTCCGCAGGATGAACTGCAAGAGGGGGAACCAATGAGAGACTCGCTGGAGGTGTTTGGTCGGGCACATGTCACTCTCATTTCCCATCACGAAGAAGAATTCACCAGCGGTTCAGCCTGCCACCGCGGATCGACAATAGGGCGTGAAGCCATCCAGCCGTGTTGCGTCCCACTCACAAAAAAGCGACTTGGGAAATGGAGCTCAGGGGCCCTGCACTTCCCAAACCTGCAGAGTTCTAAACGATAACTATCGCCCCAAAATATATTGAGCGCAGGCTACGAAGAGGCGCTGAACGCAAGGCAGAACTGCAGGAAACGGATGTCAACGGGTAGATCGGAATGGCCCCGATAGCACATGAAAAGCGCCAGAACGTGGACAATGATGCGGTTGGCCAAAAAGGGCGTATGCGTTTTTTCCTGAATATATTCAGGAAAAAACGCATACGCCCTTTTTGGCCAACCAAGCAACCTGGGAGAGCAAATCAGCACTACAAAGAAATCTCTCGCCCCCCCCCCCCGGGGCAAAAGGGCCAGGCGAAAAAAGTCTAAAAACCAGAAAGGCAGGACAGCCCACGGAGTCAAGGGAGCCTTGTTAAGCTGATGGGCGGGATGTCAATGGCCAACAGCCAATCTTCACAAGTGTATCCTCTTTCCCAAACCATGTAAAACACAGAACCACAGAGCATAGGGCACTTCCACACATGGGCGTTGACCTTGGGAAAATGAAAAAATCAACCAGACACAGGGACCCCAAAGTTGAGGGCTGCTGTCTTGACAAGAACCTCCACTCCGGTACACGTTTCATATCCCAGGAAAGAGCCAAGTGGACAAAGACGAGTGGACAAGTGGACAAAGACAAGTGGACAAGTGGACAAGTGGTGCTACGTAGGTCCAATGGAGTGTCACTCAGCCATGAAATCCACGTCATGAGGCTGGTAGCAGCATCCTGAGTGGATTTAGGTACGATCATCCTCAGTGAAATAAGTCCCACAAAAAAAGAAACTTATGATATCACTTATCGAGGGAATGTAAAAATCGCTCCCCATGAACGGAATCCCCAAACAGAACAGAGTCACGCTTTTAGAAAACACACTTATGCCTGCTTCAGGGGAAAGGTGAGGTGCGGTGACGCATAAAACTCGAGTTTGAAATGAGCACAGATACCCTTCCGAAAACCGAATATGGAATGGACACGACCTACTCCTTGCTCAATCAACTGGACTCACCAGACCCTGTTCATCGCACAAGTATCTATCCGACTAGTAAGCATCTTAAAAGCTAAGTCTTGATATCTCTGTGTAAGTGCATCAAGTGTGTGTAAAGCGGCCTAAAACCAGCAGGGAAAATCAGCTCAGACCCATTCTGAGGATACATTTCCAACACAAAGAAGAAACAAGCAGGGCAAAACAGAGAGAAATTCTTCCAAAATGCGTTCAGGGACTGGCATGCAACCAGGATTGACCACATCTACAGCCCCAGCGGCAGAAGACAGAAGGCTGGACACTCTTGGGGCTGAGACGATTGGTGAGGTTGGGAAAGCAAATGCAGACCCTTGAAAGGAATCCTGCGTGCTCCCCATTCCATGGCTCCCAACTCTCCAGGTTCAACGCAATCTTCCGACAGCGAAAGCACTCATTGGAAACCCAGCGGATGCTACACCGTGGGATCGGGAAAGCTTTCTGAAACTCACCTCAGTTTTCCTCTCCTGGTGCTCGTGTTCTCCATTCAGGCCCCCTTACTAACAATCTCCCCACTTGGAGACTCGGCGCCTTTCCATGCCTCTTTCGTACCGTCTGCAATTTGTCCGCAGGATGAACTGCAAGAGGGGGAACCAATGAGAGACTCGCTGGAGGTGTTTGGTCGGGCACATGTCACTCTCATTTCCCATCACGAAGAAGAATTCACCAGCGGTTCAGCCTGCCACCGCGGATCGACAATAGGGCGTGAAGCCATCCAGCCGTGTTGCGTCCCACTCACAAAAAAGCGACTTGGGAAATGGAGCTCAGGGGCCCTGCACTTCCCAAACCTGCAGAGTTCTAAACGATAACTATCGCCCCAAAATATATTGAGGTCAGGCTACGAAGAGGCGCTGAACGCAAGGCAGAACTGCAGGAAACGGATGTCAACGGGTACATCGGAATGGCCCCGATAGCACATGAAAAGCGCCAGAACGTGGACAATGATGCGGTTGGCCAAAAAGGGCGTATGCGTTTTTTCCTGAATATATTCAGGAAAAAACGCATACGCCCTTTTTGGCCAACCAAGCAACCTGGGAGAGCAAATCAGCACTACAAAGAAATCTCTCGCCCCCCCCCCCCCGGGGCAAAAGGGCCAGGCGAAAAAAGTCTAAAAACCAGAAAGGCAGGACAGCCCACGGAGTCAAGGGAGCCTTGTTAAGCTGATGGGCGGGATGTCAATGGCCAACAGCCAATCTTCACAAGTGTATCCTCTTTCCCAAACCATGTAAAACACAGAACCACAGAGCATAGGGCACTTCCACACATGGGCGTTGACCTTGGGAAAATGAAAAAATCAACCAGACACAGGGACCCCAAAGTTGAGGGCTGCTGTCTTGACAAGAACCTCCACTCCGGTACACGTTTCATATCCCAGGAAAGAGCCAAGTGGACAAAGACGAGTGGACAAGTGGACAAAGACAAGTGGACAAGTGGACAAGTGGTGCTACGTAGGTCCAATGGAGTGTCACTCAGCCATGAAATCCACGTCATGAGGCTGGTAGCAGCATCCTGAGTGGATTTAGGTACGATCATCCTCAGTGAAATAAGTCCCACAAAAATAGAAACTTATGATATCACTTATCGAGGGAATGTAAAAATCGCTCCCCATGAACGGAATCCCCAAACAGAACAGAGTCACGCTTTTAGAAAACACACTTATGCCTGCTTCAGGGGAAAGGTGAAGTGCGGTGACGCATAAAACTCGAGTTTGAAATGAGCACAGATACCCTTCCGAAAACCGAATATGGAATGGACACGACCTACTCCTTGCTCAATCAACTGGACTCACCAGACCCTGTTCATCGCACAAGTATCTATCCGACTAGTAAGCATCTTAAAAGCTAAGTCTTGATATCTCTGTGTAAGTGCATCAAGTGTGTGTAAAGCGGCCTAAAACCAGCAGGGAAAATCAGCTCAGACCCATTCTGAGGATACATTTCCAACACAAAGAAGAAACAAGCAGGGCAAAACAGAGAGAAATTCTTCCAAAATGCGTTCAGGGACTGGCATGCAACCAGGATTGACCACATCTACAGCCCCAGCGGCAGAAGACAGAAGGCTGGACACTCTTGGGGCTGAGACGATTGGTGAGGTTGGGAAAGCAAATGCAGACCCTTGAAAGGAATCCTGCGTGCTCCCCATTCCATGGCTCCCAACTCTCCAGGTTCAACGCAATCTTCCGACAGCGAAAGCACTCATTGGAAACCCAGCGGATGCTACACCGTGGGATCGGGAAAGCTTTCTGAAACTCACCTCAGTTTTCCTCTCCTGGTGCTCGTGTTCTCCATTCAGGCCCCCTTACTAACAATCTCCCCACTTGGAGACTCGGCGCCTTTCCATGCCTCTTTCGTACCGTCTGCAATTTGTCCGCAGGATGAACTGCAAGAGGGGGAACCAATGAGAGACTCGCTGGAGGTGTTTGGTCGGGCACATGTCACTCTCATTTCCCATCACGAAGAAGAATTCACCAGCGGTTCAGCCTGCCACCGCGGATCGACAATAGGGCGTGAAGCCATCCAGCCGTGTTGCGTCCCACTCACAAAAAAGCGACTTGGGAAATGGAGCTCAGGGGCCCTGCACTTCCCAAACCTGCAGAGTTCTAAACGATAACTATCGCCCCAAAATATATTGAGGTCAGGCTACGAAGAGGCGCTGAACGCAAGCCAGAACTGCAGGAAACGGATGTCAACGGGTACATCGGAATGGCCCCGATAGCACATGAAAAGCGCCAGAACGTGGACAATGATGCGGTTGGCCAAAAAGGGCGTATGCGTTTTTTCCTGAATATATTCAGGAAAAAACGCATACGCCCTTTTTGGCCAACCAAGCAACCTGGGAGAGCAAATCAGCACTACAAAGAAATCTCTCGCCCCCCCCCCCCGGGGCAAAAGGGCCAGGCGAAAAAAGTCTAAAAACCAGAAAGGCAGGACAGCCCACGGAGTCAAGGGAGCCTTGTTAAGCTGATGGGCGGGATGTCAATGGCCAACAGCCAATCTTCACAAGTGTATCCTCTTTCCCAAACCATGTAAAACACAGAACCACAGAGCATAGGGCACTTCCACACATGGGCGTTGACCTTGGGAAAATGAAAAAATCAACCAGACACAGGGACCCCAAAGTTGAGGGCTGCTGTCTTGACAAGAACCTCCACTCCGGTACACGTTTCATATCCCAGGAAAGAGCCAAGTGGACAAAGACGAGTGGACAAGTGGACAAAGACAAGTGGACAAGTGGACAAGTGGTGCTACGTAGGTCCAATGGAGTGTCACTCAGCCATGAAATCCACGTCATGAGGCTGGTAGCAGCATCCTGAGTGGATTTAGGTACGATCATCCTCAGTGAAATAAGTCCCACAAAAAAAGAA